>NC_084551.2:67850000-67890000 GCF_033978685.3 Nerophis lumbriciformis | reverse complement strand
TAATGTAACATTTTAATTAATTAATCACACTTTTGATTATCCAAATACTATATTCGGTTTATATAGCTCAATATATGTTCTCAAATGATCTTCATGTGAAATTTTGATGAGTGAATAAATTGGGTTTTAGATTATCCAGATATTGTATAAACATAATATTAACACAATACATTTTTTAATCTCAAATTTTAATTCATTAATCAATGTCTTGATGATCCAAATACTACACAGACAATATATTTGTTGTATTTTTTTCATTTACAATTTTTGTTATTTAATGATTTCCCTGATTATCCAAATATTACAGTATATAAATTTTATACAGACTATTACTTTTTTCAAAATATTTTTTTTCATCTCAAATTTTAATTTGATGATAACATTTTCTTGATAACCCAACTGGGCTAAATAGATTTTATATATCCCAATGTAATTATTTTCTTGTACAATTTTGATAAATTAATATCAGATTATCCAGACACTATATAACTATAATGTCACTTAAATTTATTCTTCATATAATATATATAAATATAATACAAAATTATAAATGTAAAAATGTTATTGGTGATAATCAGAAAATGTATTAATTGATTAAATTGTTAGATGAAAACATTATTGGGGAAAAAATTAATTGGCCCATATAATTCCTTTTTAGCCTAGTACTTGGATAATCATGAAGTTGATTAATTAATAAACATTTTGGATTAAAAAAAAAAAATTAAATTATTGTGAAAAATAAATATATATTTTTGCTGTTTTTGAAAAAATACCTGCCATTGAAAAAAAAAAAAACGTCGACACCAAAACACATCAATTGAAATATAGAATAGAATAGAAAGTACTTTATTGATCCCTGGGGGAAATTCAGCTATGTATAATATATATATATTATGATTATCCAAGTACTTGACCAATGGTCCTTAAACTTTTTCAGTAGCACCTCAGAAAAAATGTGGCTCTCCAAGTACCAACAAAATGACCCACAATAAAATGCAGTAGCGTAGTATGCTTAAGTATTCATTAAAATCAAGGCAAAGGCTTTATTTGACAGTAAATGTAATATTTTTGGCCACTGTAACATTACACACAGTTTGACTATCTTAAAATAAAACACTGTACTTGAATCAAGTGGTTCTTTGGCGTACCACTAAATGGAGCCCCGTTCCTCTAGTGGTAAATGTACCACAGTTTGAGAATTACTGTACTAAGCTAAATAAATGTTGAATAGGCCAACTTCGTACAGTCTCCCACTACGCTCTGAAGGCAGTCCCCACGCGCTCCTCTTTTATTTGGACATTTTCTGATTACATATCCGCAGCTGCTCCTAAGGGGAGGTGGTCATAAACAGCTGTTGCACTCGGTCATAAACAGTTCAAAGAAAAGGTGCCTGGAGCGGTGTCAGGTCCTGCTCCCTCTCCGCTTTGTAGATCTCGGGTCAGGACAAGATCTTCCTGTGGCTGACATAAGATCAAAGAAACCGACACCTCAATGTCGCCTCCCATCGCACACAGTGGCGTTTTACAAGCCTTTTGCTTGATAAGATGAAAGCCAGCTTTTGTCTTCTCGCAGGGGACCTGAACTCATTGGAACACAAAGTTGTACAATTATTCTGACAGCTATATTTATACACACACACATATATATATATATATATATATATATATATATATATATATATATATATATATATATATATATATATATATATATATATATATATATATATATATATATATATATATATATGTATACAGTTCTAAAGTTAGTATACTTGTATAGATATCAAATACAAGCTCCTCCCCTTTCCACATCAGACCCTGACGACGATGCAATACGAAGTATAAGTGATAAAACATTGAATATTAAGAGTTTACTTCCATGACGAAAAGTTTTGTAATCAATCAGAACTATCAAGCCGCTAAAATGCGCCAAACATGGATAAGTGTGGAGAGACTGTTTACATATTACCCATCATGCACCGTAATGTATTGATATATTTGTCATTTTCAATTATGTATAGGGATTGAACATGGAGCATGAACATATTTCGTATGTGGAAAAAAACTTGGACCGTGAATTACCATGAATTGATTAACGTGGACCCCGACTTAAACAAGTTGAAAAACGTATTCGGGTGTTACCATTTAGACAGAATACGTACTGTACTGTGCAATCTACTAATAAAGGATTCAATCAATCAATCAAAAGATCACAGCACTGCTTGTAAAATGCCCATAAAAAGTGGCACATGTCTCCTACTCAACAGCTGTGTACATTTGTAAAGAGCATGTCGAGGTAGATAAAGGCAAACGCAGCTACCGCCATCTTGACGTGGCGCTAATTAGAGACCCAAATAGGGATGTCCGATAATGGCTTTTTGCCGAAATCCGATATTGTCCAACTCTTAATTACCGATACCGATATCAACCAATACCGATATATACAGTCGTGGAATTAACACATTATTATGCCTAATTTGGACAACCAGGTATGGTGAAGATAAGGTCCTTTTTAAAAATTAAAAATAAAATAAGATTAATAAATTAAAAACATTTTCTTGAATAAAAAAGAAAGTAAAATAATATAAAAACAGATAGATATTTGTTTTAATTATCTTTTTATTTTTTAATACACTGTAGCACTTTGAGGTTGTTTGCTCAATGTAAAGTGCTTTTACAAATAAAATCCATTATTATTATTATTATTATAGAGGGCCGCTTGGAACAGCAAATAATGTATGAATTTGCCTCTGGATTTCATTATTAATTATATAAATTGTTTTAAGTCGACTGTCCATTTTACAGTAAAAAGTTTACATTTACAAAATTTTACTGTAAAATATAGTGTGTTTTTTTCACATTTTACGGTAAATGGAAAAACAGTACCACTGTTCTTTGGGGAGTTTACGGGAAAAAGCTGGCAGCTTAGTTGCCAGAATTTTTGTGTTAAATTGATATTTGTTTTTACAACATCATATTGTGAATGGAAAAACTGTACACGTTTTTTTTTTTTTTTTATTCTGGCAACTAATAATAAATAAATAAATAATATAAAAACAGTTACATAGAAACTAGTAATGAATGAAAATGAGTCAAATAAAGTGTTAAAGGTTAGTACTATTAGTGGACCAGCAATCATGTGTGCTTACGGACTGTATCCCTTGCAGACTGTATTGATATATATTGATATATAATGTAGGAACCAGAATATTAATAACAGAAAGAAACAACACTTTTGTGTGAATGAGTGTAAATGGGGGAGGGAGGCTTTTTGGGTTGGTGCACTAATTGTAAGTGTATCTTGTGTTTTTATGATGATTTAATTAAAAAAAAAAAATAATAATAATAATAATAATAATAAAAAACCGATACCAATAATTTCTGATATTACATTTTAAAGCATTTATCGGCCGATAATATCGGCAGGCCGATCTCTAGACCCAAGCCGTATTGTCCTGAAGTCAATTGTTAATATTCTTTACATAAATACTTGATAATATTGTTTTATTGTTTATACAATGTACAAAGACATATATAGTGACGACAATGCTTTAATATGGAGCTAAAGTTGTTTTTATTTCTTGTATGCTATAATCGGTAAACAGCAATTGGGTGATGTCACTTCCGCTAAATTACTTCCTGTTGGTTGACTTCCGGTATTCGTCTGAAAGCAATCCGTCCATGTTGCTGTCCTCTGTAATAATATCTGTTGCCATCCTACACAAAGAAGCTCGAAGCAATGCCGTAAGTTGTCTTTAACATGTTAAGAACATGTCAGACATGTTAAAAAAGTGTAAAAGTGCCGATATGTTGAATAGAATTGTCGAATTAGATACAACGTGTTCAAGTCATTCAGGCAGACGGGGGTCTGTCTCCATCTGCTGGACACTTTGGGACATTACAGTTACATTTTGTATGTCATAGTACAGTGTTTTTCAACCTTTTTTGAGCCAAGGCACATTTGTTGTGTTGAAAGTATCCGGAAGCACACCACCAGCAGAAATCATTAAAATCTAAACTCATTTGACAGTAAAAAGTCGTTGTCGCAATTGTTGGATATGACTTTAAAGCATAACCAAGCATGCAACAATATAGCTCTTGTCTCAAAGTAGGTGTACTATCACGACCTGTCACATTACACCGAGACTTACTTAGATTTTTTTGCTGTTTTCCTGTGTGAAGTGCTTTAGTTCTTGTCTTGTGCTCTTATTTTGGTGGCTTTTTCTCTTTTTTTTGGTATTTTCCTGTAGCAGTTTTCATGTCTTCCTTTGAGCGATATTTCCCGCACCTACTTTGTTTTAGCAGTCAAGAATATTTCAGTTGTTTTCATCCCTCTTTGTGGGGACATTGTTGATTGTCATCTCATGTTCGGATGTACTTTGTGGACGCCGTCTTTGCTCCACAGTAAGTCTTTGCTGTCGTCCAGCATTCTGTTTTTGTTTACTTGGTAGCCAGTTCAGTTTTAGTTTTGTTCTGCATAGCCTTCCCTAAGCTTCAATGCCTTTTCTTAGGTGCACTCACCTTTTGTTTATATTTGGCTACCCCTGTGGTAAATTTTAAATGTGCTTTATAAATAAAGTTGATTTGATTTGATTTGATTTGATTTGATTTGGTTTAAGCATTAGATACCTTTTTACCTGCACACTGCCTCCCGCTGTTTCCGACATCTACAAAGCAATTAGCTACCGGCTGCCACCTACTGATATGGAAGAGTATTACACGGTTACTCTGCCGAGCTCTAGACAGCACCGACACTCAACAACAACACGTCATTTGCAGATTATAATTACCGGTTTGCAAAAATTATTTTTAACCCAAATTGTCTACGGCACACCAGACTAAATCTCGCGGCACACTAGTGGTTGAAAAACACTGTCATAGTAGACAAATAGGTACAGAGGCAATAAGCATGTTTGTATCTCTTTATTTTTTCCAGTTTTTTGCCGTCGTGTCTATGACGAAATGTAACAAGTAAATGGTCTTTTTTGAATTATTGACCTATCCAAGGCTCCGATTGCTTCACGTCAAATATTCCACTTTGAGAATTATTTTTTTGTGGAAGATTTTGCATATTTTGTGTGTTTGCCATAAAAAAAAACATGGTTTTCTTTGACAAAAAGGGCAGAAAACAAACAAACAAAAAAACGACATTAAAAAAAATCGATTTGAAGTTGATGAAGACTCCAGTAATTTAAGCGTTAAATAAATAATGTATGTTTGCCCTGGCACACCATTGTCATAATTTCACGACCGAAGCAAAACACTTTTTACACTTTTATACTGAAATAAATACACCTACAACTTATAAAATACAGATATGGAAAAAATTACCGGCAGCGGTAAAGTTTACATCCATGAAGAAAGGGAATGAATGTTTATAACCAGAGGTGGGTAGTAACGCGCTACATTTACTCCGTTACATCTACTTGAGTAACTTTTGGGATAAATTGTACTTCTAAGAGTAGTTTTAATGCAACATACTTTTACTTTTACTTGAGTATATTTATAGAGAAGAAACGCTACTTTTACTCCGCTACTTTTACTCCGCTACTTTTATCTACATTCAGCTCGCTACTCGCTACTAATTTTTATCGATCTGTTAATGCACGCTTTGTTTGTTTTGGTACCTCAATAGTGCCTGCGTTTCTACAAATACAGTCACTGGTGACGTTCACTCCGTTCCACCAATCAGATGCAGTCACTGGTGACGTTGGACCAATCAAACAGAGCCAGGTGGTCACATGACCTGACTTAAACAAGTTGAAAAACGTATTCGGGTGTTACCATTTAGTGGTCAATTGTACGGAATATATACTGTACTGTGCAATCTACTAATAAAAGTTTCAATCAATCAATCAAAAGCGTGAAGAATTTTTTCAACCGTACTTCCCGTCAAAAGCCTAAAGACTGACTGCACAGTTCCTGTCTTCACAATAAAAGTGCCGCTCCATCGCGCCTGCGCTTTCAAAATAAGAGTCTCCGAAAGCCAGCGCAAACAAGCTAGCAAGCTACGGAATTTGCCGCCAATGTATTTCTTGTAAAGTGTATAAAAAGGAATATGGAAGCTGGACAAATAAGATACCAAAAACCAACCACTTTCATGTGGTATTAGACAGAAAGGAGGAACTTTTTTTCTCCTCCATTTGAAAACGTGGACGTTATCATCACTACTGTCTGATTACAATCAATGCAAGTCATCAGAATCAGGTAATACACCAACTTATATTCTTGTCTTCATGAAAGAAAGGAATCTATATGTGTTAAACATGCTTGTATATTCATTAAAACACCTTTAACATGTAAACAAAAACGGCAAAATAAATAAATATAAATTATATACTGTATATATATATGTGTGTGTATATATATATATATATATATATATATATATATATATATATATATATATATATATAAATGTGTGTGTGTGTATATATATATATATATATATATATATATGTGTGTATGTGTATGTGTATATATATATATATATATGTATATGATATGTGTGTGTATGTTACTCATCAGTTACTCAGTACTTGAGTAGTTTTTTCACAACATACTTGTTACTTTTACTCAAGTAAATATTTGGGTGACTACTCCTTACTTTTACTTGAGTAATAAATCTCTAAAGTAACAGTACTCTTACTTGAGTACAATTTCTGGCTACTCTACCCACCTCTGGTCATGTCTTACATAATGATTGTGAACGATAGGCAAAATTCCCCAAAAAGTGCAGTTCACTTTTAAAAACTAAACAAAAAAATAGTTCAAAACACATTTCCACATTTGCAGCCGGTTTATTGTCACCTTCCCTGACACTGTCGGCCTGGCAACGGCTGTGAATCACATCATGTCTTCAGACTAAAATCTTAAAAATGCCAGACCGTTTTTTTTAAGATACAGAGATATTACAGTGTCAGCAGAAGCTTCACACATCTCTTCTTCAGCTTGATACTATATTAGAGTTTGTATTGTGGTGTATCTCTTTCCAAAATGCCAATACTGCTTTGTCCAAGGTGTCCTTGCCATGCAGGGTCATTCCCAGGCCATCAGTAGCTTGTGGAAAGTTACGAAGGCACCATGGCCAGGTTTGCTGCACAGAATAAAGAGAGGAGTAAGTTTGTCTCATCCTGTCGTTCATTTTGCATTTGCATGGAAAAAAAAAAGTCACTAACATGTTTCCAACTTACCAGTCAAAGTAGCAGTGTCCCTTATGGTGGCCGTCCCGCACGCCGTGGTCGGGCGCCTGCAGCTCCACCCCCAGGTGGAGCTCTGGCTCCCCCTGCAGGTGGCCCAGGAAGCGAACGGTGCCCGTGCTGATGCGCCCGGTCGGCAGCATGATTCTGACCCGGTGGCCCAGCTGCAGGTCCAAGGGTGAGTGGGGGACAAAAACCCGGTGCGGTCCTGAAGATCTTCCTGATCTCACACTTGGAGGGGAGGGAACACAACAAAGACGTGTTTTTACTTCCAAATAGTTGATTTCAGGGATGTCAAAGTGGTTTTCATTGAGGGCCACATGGCTGTTATGGCTCCCAGTCTGTGGAACGCTCTCCCTGACCACCTGAGGGCTCCACAGACTGGATGCTTTTAAAAAGCCTTTTTTTAGATATATGCGTCCTAGTTCTAGCTATTAGGCTGTTTTATTATTATTATTATTTTAATTCTCTTTTTATTTTTTAATACACTAGCACTTTGAGGTTGTTTTCTCAATGTAAAGTGCTTTTACAAATAAAATCCATTATTATTATTATTATTATTATTACAGAGGGCCGCTTGGAACAGCAGATAATGTATGAATTTGCCTCTGGATTTCATTATTAATTATATAAATTGTTTTAAGTTGACTGTCCATTTTACAGTAAAAAGTTTACATTTACAAAATTTTACTGTAAAATAGTGTTTTTTTTCACATTTTACGGTAAATGGAAAAACAGTACCACTGTTCTTTGGGCAGTTTACGGAAAAAGCTGGCAGCTTAGTTGCCAGAATTTTTGTGTTAAATTGATATTTGTTTTTACAACATTATATTGTGAATGGAAAAACAGTACACGTTTTTTTTAAATTCTGGCAACTTAGCTGCTGTCATGTCTGTGTGATCATGTTTTTGTTTTAGTCATGTTCGGTTTTGTTTTTGGACTTTTTGTGCACTTTTGTTTTGTCACCATAGCAACCATTAGTTTTCACCTCTCACGTCACGCACCTGTTTCACGTTTTGCGTCACGCACCTGTTTTCGTTAATCATGTCTATAGTATTTAAGTTCATTGTTTTCAGTTTGTCGTCCTGACGACATCCCACAATTATGCTCTACACACTCTTCATCCTCTTAGATCCTGCTTCATGTCCCATGCCAAAGTAAGTTTTTGTTCCA
This sequence comes from Nerophis lumbriciformis, assembly GCF_033978685.3. Lineage (NCBI taxonomy): Eukaryota > Metazoa > Chordata > Actinopteri > Syngnathiformes > Syngnathidae > Nerophis > Nerophis lumbriciformis. Next base: position 67,881,626 of record NC_084551.2, on the reverse strand, counting down.
TGTTTATAGTCCAGGGCCGGCCCGTGGCATAGGCCGTATAGGCAAATGCTAAGGGCGCCGTCCATCAGGGGGCGCCACGCCAGTGCCACAAATGTTGGAGAGAAAAAAAGAAAAGAAAAAAAGTTGGTACTATTATTTCTAAATACAAAAAATAATCCCACGTTAATTAAAATGCAAAGTAAAGCCTATTTAATAGAAATATTATTTGTTACAACATTAAGCCCCCTCTCCCCCCGCACAGTGCGCCCCCTCCCTTGCCGTATCATGACTCTTTTTGGACGTCACCACATCAAAAAATCAACACAAGATGTCAAAACGGCCAAAACTGTCAGGTGCCCAGGGAAGAAAAAAGAGAAAAGAAGAGGAGGAGAAACGAGAAAAGACAGAGGTAGCAGGTAGGTGAGCCGAACATGAAATTATTTGTCTGTTACAGAATGTGATAGTAACCCGGCTTTTTAGCATTAAGCTAATGTCACATGATTCGGCAATTGCTAATCAATAAATAGCTAGTTCTATTTTAACGTCGGGTTAATATTGTGGAGGGGGGTAAATTGTTATGGAAAATAATAATGTAACGTTAGGTAATTACAGTACTCCCACCTTACATTTTTCAGGGACATTTATATTAGATCTTTTAAGCAGCTGGTTTTTTTTTACATTGTTATTGCCTTCTGGTTAGCTATGTTTGCCCTGCAGGTAATAGTCACTTTTCCACCCCTTTATATATTAGGTATAGTTGTAAGTAAAAAAAAAAAGGTCAAAGACAAAGCTATTCGGTTTCTTGTGAGTATATACACTTCACTGCCGATGTGGGGGGGGCGCCACCTAAAATCTTGCCTAGGGCGCCAGATTGGTTAGGGCCGGGCCTGTTATAGTCTATTTGGTTTCATAGCTTGTTCTCCGCCATTGTGCGCGCCTTTTGTTTACTTCCTTTTTTTTGTAGTTATAGTGTTTAAATAAAAATGTACTTACATTCCCGTCTCGCCCGAGGCCAACTTTCCGTTGCATCCCGGAAAAGCAAACACCCAGGACCAAGTCATGACAGTAAAAACAAAAGTGCACAAAAAGTCCAAAAACAAAACCGAACATGACTAAAAACAAAAACATGATCACACAGACATGACAGCTGCCAGTTTTTCTACCGTAAAAACAAACGTACCGTCTTCCCATTTCCAGTAATACACCGTTAAAAACAATAACCGTAGATTTTACAGTCAAAAACTGGCAGCTCAGTCAACAGGACACCCCCTCCGCCACCACCACCACCCCCAAACCTCAAACACACACCCCCCCCTGCTGTGAGTGTGAAGTACCCTTCCCTATACTTACAGTATATGGTACACTCATAAAATGTGTCACTACTTATCAGAGGTGGGACCAAGTCATTGTTTTGCAAGTCACAAGTAAGTCTTAAGTCTTTGCCCTCAAGTCCGAGTCAAGTCCCGAGTCAAGACAGGCAAGCCCCGAGTCAAGTCCAAAGTCAAGACTGGAAAGTCTCAAGTCAAGTCCTAAGTCCTGCATTTTGAGTTTCGAGTCCTTTCAAGTCCTTTTAACCACAGACTAATATATTAACACAGATTGTGTATGCTTTTCAAACACTGTATTTATTTATTAAAACAAGTGCATTTTAAATTGCAGGAAAGAAAATTGTGCTGACATTGCACTTTATAATAGCACTATTAACCAGTCATTTTAAACATTAACTCATTCCTTTACAGAACAAACACATTGAAAAATAAAGTGCAAATGTACTTATTTGTACAAAAGTGTTAACATTGAAAAAACATGACATATACGTGAACATAACAAAAAAGTTGTACTTTTTATATGTCAGGGCCCTATGCTGCATTGCATTTGCAAAAGACCAAATTAGCCAAGAGTCTGTCAGTCATTTGTGCACGATGGGGGCGTAGTATGATGCCACCATGGCTGAAAACTCGCTCCACTGGAGCACTGGAGGCAGGCACTGCCAAGACTCTCATGGCCACTCGGAACAGTGAAGGAAGACTCTTCATGTTCAATGCCCAGAACAAAAGGGGGGAGAGAGTTGTTTTGGGTTGGTGCACTACTTGTAAGTGTATCTTGTGTTTTTTATGTTGATTTAATTAAAAAAAGAAAGAAAAAAAAAATTATTTCTTGTGCGGCTCGATACCAATCGATCCAGGGACCAGTACCGGGCCGCGGCCCGGTGGTTGGGGACCGCTGAGGTAAACAACCAACAGTATGTCAGAAAGCTAGCTAAAACGGTACACATATTCATAATATAGTATACATTTTAACTGACCTTTATTTGACTATTTTTGTCTTTTTTTAGGTGGCTAAAATACGCGGTGCTGCTGACCGCCGTCTAACGTTACGTGTGATATATTGACTAACGTAACCCTGCTTAAAAAAAATCACTGAACAAAAAGTATGAATAAGGTAGTGAACTGCAACAGATTCCCGTGTTTGCAATAACGTTATAACGTTAGCAGTGAGTTTACAGCCTCACTGATTTAACTACACAGCAAATAAAAGTCACGTTACTTAGCCAATAAACGTTATCTTACATTCAAAACTTACCGTTCTTTGTGCAACTTCAAATGCCGGACGAAGTTGGAAGTTGTTGCCTCTCCATCAGTAATTTTGGAACCGCATGTGTTGCATACTGCAAACCGTTTTGTGTTGACCACCTCGTAATTTTTATACCCAAACAAAATTATTTTAGGTATCATTTTTTGTTCATTGGCGTGTGGTTTGGACATGTCTTCTTCCTTGGTTGTCCTGCAATTTGATTGGATGAATGCTGTGTGATGAAAACAAAGTAGATCTAATTTGATTGGCTGTTGTACTGAGAGCACACCAGCTGACACACGCAACGCTGATAGACAAGTACACAATGAAAAATACGGAGCGCTTCCGAATAACTTTTTCATCTTTGGGTTTTGGGGAAAGTAGCAAGTCATGTCAAGCTCAAGTCCAAGTGAAGTCACAAGTCATTGATGTTAAAGTCTAAGTCGAGTTGCAAGTCTTTTTACATTTTGTCAAGTCGAGTCTAAAGTCATCAAATTCATGACTCGAGTCTGACTCGAGTCCAAGTCATGTGACTCGAGTCCACACCTCTGCTACTTATTAAGTCTACCTTGACACTGAAGAGCAGGAAGAATTGGAGCTTGACACTGACGACAAAGATAACTGGCCGCCTGGTGACGGAAGATCAGCGCATCTGTCGTGAAGCATCAGCTGAGAGACGCTGAAGGCTAATTTGAGAAAGCACAAAAACGATCATGATCAAATGAACCCGTGTGGACAGTAAAGGAGTGCCATGTTTGCACTTGCATTTGCTGGAGCGCTCCACAAATAAGTCTCCATTGTCCACTTTTATCTGCGCTCCTGTCAGTGCCGCAGCGTCAAAGATGACCTGATGGGCGTAACGATATCACCAGCGATGTCACCAACAAATCAAAGAACACCACACACCTGATTGCAAAGCTCTGCCTGCTTCCTCCGCAGCTCCGCAAACCTTCTCTCCCACGACGCCCTCTCGCAGGCCATCCTGGACTTCAGCGACAAGATGTCGTGCTCGGTTTTGGCCAATCGCTTCTGAAGGGCGGCGGTGCGGTCAGGGCAGCCTGGTATGGCGGCCACCATCTTGCTTTCAGAACCTGACAATGACGGGGTCTTAAAAAGTCTAAAATCCAATCATTTGTATTTTAGGCCTTAAAATGTCTTAAAGGGGAACATTATCAGCAGACCTATGTAAGCGTCAATATACAGGTAAAAGCTAGTAAATTAGAATATTTTGAAAAACTTGATTTATTTCAGTAATTGCATTCAAAAGGTGTAACTTGTACATTATATTTATTCATTGCACACAGACTGATGCATTCAAATGTTTATTTCATTTAATTTTGATGATTTGAAGTGGCAACAAATGAAAATCCCAAATTCCGTGTGTCACAAAATTAGAATATTACTTAAGGCTAATACAAAAAAGGGATTTTTAGAAATGTTGGCCAACTGAAAAGTATGAAAATGAAAAATATGAGCATGTACAATACTCAATACTTGGTTGGAGCTCCTTTTGCCTCAATTACTGCGTTAATGCGGCGTGGCATGGAGTCGATGAGTTTCTGGCACTGCTCAGGTGTTATGAGAGCCCAGGTTGCTCTGATAGTGGCCTTCAACTCTTCTGCGTTTTTGGGTCTGGCATTCTGCATCTTCCTTTTCACAATACCCCACAGATTTTCTATGGGGCTAAGGTCAGGGGAGTTGGCGGGCCAATTTAGAACAGAAATACCATGGTCCGTAAACCAGGCACGGGTAGATTTTGCGCTGTGTGCAGGCGCCAAGTCCTGTTGGAACTTGAAATCTCCATCTCCATAGAGCAGGTCAGCAGCAGGAAGCATGAAGTGCTCTAAAACTTGCTGGTAGACGGCTGCGTTGACCCTGGATCTCAGGAAACAGAGTGGACCGACACCAGCAGATGACATGGCACCCCAAACCATCACCCAACCATGCAAATTTTGCATTTCCTTTGGAAATCGAGGTCCCAGAGTCTGGAGGAAGACAGGAGAGGCACAGGATCCACGTTGCCTGAAGTCTAGTGTAAAGTTTCCACCATCAGTGATGGTTTGGGGTGCCATGTCATCTGCTGGTGTCGGTCCACTCTGTTTCCTGAGATCCAGGGTCAACGCAGCCGTCTACCAGCAAGTTTTAGAGCACTTCATGCTTCCTGCTGCTGACCTGCTTTATGGAGATGGAGATTTCAAGTTCCAACAGGACTTGGCGCCTGCACACAGCGCAAAATCTACCCGTGCCTGGTTTACGGACCATGGTATTTCTGTTCTAAATTGGCCCGCCAACTCCCCTGACCTTAGCCCCATAGAAAACCTGTGGGGTATTGTGAAAAGGAAGATGCAGAATGCCAGACCCAAAAACGCAGAAGAGTTGAAGGCCACTATCAAAGCAACCTGGGCTCTCATAACACCTGAGCAGTGCCAGAAACTCATCGACTCCATGCCACGCCGCATTAACGCAGTAATTGAGGCAAAAGGAGCTCCAACCAAGTATTGAGTATTGTACATGCTCATATTTTTTATTTTCATACTTTTCAGTTGGCCAACATTTCTAAAAATCCCTTTTTTGTATTAGCCTTAAGTAATATTCTAATTTTGTGACACGGAATTTTGGATTTTCATTTGTTGCCACTTCAAATCATCAAAATTAAATGAAATAAACATTTGAATGCATCAGTCTGTGTGCAATGAATAAATATAATGTACAAGTTACACCTTTTGAATGCAATTACTGAAATAAATCAAGTTTTTCAAAATATTCTAATTTACTGGCTTTTACCTGTATACCTTGATGTTGCAGAAAAAAAAGACCATATATTTTTTCAACCGATTTCCGAACTCTAAATGGGTGAATTTTGGCGAATTAAACGCCTTTCTAATATTCGCTCTCGGAGCGATGACGTCACATCGGGAAGCAATCCGCCATTTTCTCAAACACCAGGTCAAATCAGCTCTGTTATTTTCCGTTTTTTTCGACTGTTTTCCGTACCTCGGAGACATCATGCCTCGTCGGTGTGTTGTCGGAGGGTGTAACAACACCAACAGGGACGGATTCAAGTTGCACCAGTGGCCCAAAGATGCCAAAGTGGCAAGAAATTGGACGTTTGTTCCGCACACTTTACCCACGAAAGCTATGCTACGACAGAGATGGCAAGAATGTGTGGATATCCTGCGACACTCAAAGCAGATGCATTTCCAACCATAAAGTCAAAGAAATCTGCCGCCAGACCCCCATTGAATCTGCCGGAGTGTGTGAGCAATTCAGGGACAAAGGACCTCGCTAGCACGGCAAGCAATGGCGGCAGTTTGTTCCCGCAGACGAGCGAGCTAAACCCCCTATCGACCCTAGCTTCCCTGGCCTGCTGACATCAACTCCAAAACTGGACAGATCAGCTTTCAGGAAAAGAGCGCGGATGAGGGTATGTCTACTAGGGATGTCTGCCGATATTTGCCAAAAATTGCGTATCGGCAAGGCATGGGAAAATGCCGATCCAGATCCAGTTTAAAAAAAACAACTCCGGTCCGTGTTTTCCAACGCACCGATTTAAATAATACATTCCACTTTTCTGCGGCTCCGTAATTTCCGTTCCGCATTTTCCAGCACACTTTCAACAAATCCACAGGTCTCACGCAGTTGCTTTTAGCTGCTGGCATTACACGACAGGCTCTTCTCACTCTTTCCTGTGTCTCCCTCTCACAGACAGCGAGCGCACCTTCTTACACACGTCACATACTGTCACGACATACGTCACATACGTATACGTCCTCCCCGAGCAGAGAGCGAGGTAGCAGCATGGCTAACGTTAGCTGTGATGCTAGCGCAGCCGCTAAGGTGCGCGCCTGCTCAAGCGTCCTCTGCGCATGGCAAATCTATACCACGCACAAAATCAAATAAAAAAATAAGCGCATAACAATTTTCGACACACGGACACGACAGAGAAAACAGTTTTCGTCATCATTGTTCAAATATTGTAATGTCTGTCGAGACGCTTATCTCCATTCGGTGCCACACGTCCACACCATCAAAATGCCGAGGCAGGCAAAAATTTCCACAACACCGTATGAAAAAATTAGTGATTTTTTTAGTTGTGATTTCCTTCTCTGCATGAACGTTTAAAAGTAGCATATATTAATGCAGTATGAAGAAGAATGTTTTAATGTAGACATGCAAGCCTTGAAAGAAAATGTTGAAAATCAAGACTACATTTCCTGCAAATGGGTGCATTTCTACCCTATATTTTAACTTTAGATTTATTCTCATATCAAACTCTTTTGGCTGTCTTTTTGACACTTACCCTCCACACCCTGGATTATAAATAATGTAAATAATTCAATGTGATGATCTTGTGTGATGACTGTATTATGATGATAGTATATATCTGATAGTATATATCTGTATCATGAATCAATTTAAGTGGACCCCGACTTAAACAAGTTGAAAAACTTATTAGGGTGTTACCATTTAGTGGTCAATTGTACGGAATATGTACTTCACTGTGCAACCTACTAATAAAAGTCTCAATCAATCAATCAAAACACATAGAATCATCATACTGATGTGATTATATGCATCAAGTGTTCATTCAAGGCTAAGGCAAAATATCGAGATATATATTCCATCCATCCATCCATCTTCTTCCGCTTATCCGAGGTCGGGTCGCGGGGGCAGCAGCCTAAGCAGGGAAGCCCAGACTTCCCTCTCCCCAGCCACTTCGTCCAGCTCTTCCTGTGGGACCCCGAGGCGTTCCCAGGCCAGCCGAGAGACATAGTCTTCCCAACGTGTCCTGGGTCTTCCCCGCGGCCTCCTACCGGTCGGACGTGCCCTAAACACCTCCCTAGGGAGGCGTTCGGGTGGCATCCTAACCAGATGCCCGAACCACCTCATCTGGCTCCTCTCGATGTGGAGGAGCAGCGGCTTTACTTTGAGCTCCTCCCGGATGACAGAGCTTCTCACCCTATCCTATTTGCACTTTACCTTCTCCCCCTTGGTTCTATTTTTAGGAAGTACAGTATTGCATTTCATTTTTATGCCGATGATTGCCAGATTTATTTTCCCATGGCACAAAATAACACGGTTCAACGTCTTATTGACTGCCTGCACGACATCAAAGTCTGGCTTTCAGCTAACTTCCTGAGCCTAAATGAAGATAAAACAGAAGTTATGTTGTTCGGTCCAAGTCGCTCTCCCTCCCCCAACGTTGACCTCGGCACTCTGACCCCGTATCTCAGCGACTCTGTCACAAACCTGGGGGTAAAGTTTGACTCAGATTTTAAATTCGAAAAACAAATCAGCAGCGTCGTTCAAAAAAGCTTTTATCAATTACGCCAAATAGCGAAAGTGAAACCGCTTCTATCAAGACATGATCTTGAGAAATTAATCCACGCTTTTATCTCGACTCGTCTTGACTACTGCAATGCCCTGTATGTTGGCATTAGCCAGGCCTCCCTCGCCCGCCTGCAGCTCGTGCAGAACTCTGCTGCTCGTCTGCTAACACAGACCCGCAGACGTGAGCACATCACCCCTATTTTAGCGTCCCTTCACTGGCTCCCTGTGCGTTACCGAATACATTTTAAACTCCTTTTATTTGTTTTTAAATGTCTAAACAACCTCGCGCCAACCTATCTCTCCGACCTCCTTCAGCCTTACTGCCCCACCCGATCCTTAAGATCAGCCGATCAGCTGCTGTTGACGGTCCCTGACACAAGGCTGAAGCTTAGAGGTGACAGAGCTTTTGCCGTTGCTGCTCCCAAGCTCTGGAACGACCTACCCCTGAGTGTTAGACAAGCCTCCTCTCTTCCTGTTTTTAAATCTCTCTTAAAAACATACTTTTATTCCATGGCTTTTAACACTGAGTGATATCCATCCTGCAATGGCGCCCCATAATACACCTGCTGTGATCCTGTTTTTATGTTTTTATGTTTTTATTAATTCTATTTTATTTATTTATTTTTTATCGTGTTCTGTTTGTATTGTGTTGTGTTTGCTCGGTACTCGTTTTATCTTTTAACCTGTTCATTGTACAGCACTTTGGCTACCCCTGTGGTAAATTTTAAATGTGCTCTATAAATAAAGTTGATTTGATTTGATTTGATCTCTAAGGGAGAGCCCCGCCACCCGGCGGAGGAAACTCATTTCGGCCGCTTGTACCCGTGATCTTGTCCTTTCGGTCATAACCCAAAGCTCATGACCATAGGTGAGGATGGGAACGTAGATCGACCGGTAAATTGAGAGCTTTGCCTTCCGGCTCAGTTCCTTCTTCACCACAACGGATCGATACAGCGTCCGCATTACTGAAGACGCCGCACCGATCCGCCTGTCGATCTCACGATCCACTCTTCCCTCACTCGTGAACAAGACTCCGAGGTACTTGAACTCCTCCACTTGGGGCAAGATCTCCTCCCCAACCCGGAGATGGCACTCCACCCTTTTCCGGGCGAGAACCATGGACTCGGACTTGGAGGTGCTGATTCTCATCCCAGTCGCTTCACACTCAGCTGCGAACCGATCCAGTGAGAGCTGAAGATCCTGGCCAGATGAAGCCATCAGGACCACATCATCTGCAAAAAGCAGAGACCTAATCCTGCAGCCACCAAACCAGATCCCCTCAACGCCTTGACTGCGCCTAGAAATTCTGTCCATAAAAGTTCAGAACAGAATGGGTGACAAAGGGCAGCCTTGGTGGAGTCCAACCCTCACTGGAAACGTGTCCGACTTACTACCGGCAATGCGGACCAAGCTCTGACACTGATCATACAGGGAGCGGACTGCCACAATCAGACAGTCCGATACCCCGTACTCTCTGAGCACTCCCCACAGGACTTCCCGAGGGACACGGTCGAATGCCTTCTCCAAGTCCACAAAGCACATGTAAACTGGTTGGGCAAACTCCCATGCACCCTCAAGGACCCTGCCGAGAGTATAGAGCTGGTCCACAGTTCCACGACCAGGACGAAAACCACACTGTTCCTCCTGAATCCGAGTTTCGACTATCCGGCGTAGCCTCCTCTCCAGTACACCTGAATAGACCTTACCGGGAAGGCTGAGGAGTGTGATCCCACGATAGTTAGAACACACCCTCCGGTTCCCCTTCTTAAAGAGAGGAACCACCACCCCCGATATATATCGTGTATCGCAATATGGCCTTAAAATATCGCAATATTAAAAAAAGGCCATATCGCCCAGCCCTAGTTCAATGATGCCATTTCTGTTTGTCATGTATAATTTTGTCTATTTTGTGTTTATCCTTGAATAAACAGGTCAGTTTCTTGTTACCAACCATTGTGTATTATTCAAACTCCCCTAATTCAGCTGGCTAGTTGTTATCAAGAGTACTAAAACCCTTTTCAACATGATTCTGACAACTAAGTAGGCTAAATAACTTTAAACTTTAATACATGCTCGGATAGGCCAGTATCGGTATCGGATCGGAAGTGCAAAAACCTGGATCGGGACATCCCTAATGTCTACAGAATATATTAATTGATGAAAATTGGGCTGTCTGCACTCTCAAAGTGCATGTTGTTGCCAAATGTATTTCATATGCTGTAAACCTAGTTCATAGTTGTTAGTTTCCTTTAATGCCAAACAAACACATACCAATCGTTGGTTAGAAGGCGATCGCCCAATTCGTCCTCGCTTTCTCCCGTGTCGCTGGCTGTCGTGTTGTTTTCGTCGGTTTCGCTTGCATACGGTTCAAACCGATATGGCTCAATAGCTGAGCCATATCATACAGCACTGGCTGCAAGTTAGCTGAATTCTGATTGGATAAAAGCTCTAATGTAAAAACAAGCAACACTGGAGCCTAATAAGACATGAAGAGAATATGATGAATACTTTATGGAAAGTAGATTAAAATTAACTTTTATTACTCTATGATCATGATTTATGTTCGGCCAGCAGAGAAGGCCTTGCTGGCCCTAACGCAGTGGTTCTCAAACTTTTTTTGTCATCCCCCACTTTGGACAAGGGGGAGTTTTCAAGCCCCACCTGCCCCCATCGCCCCAACAGAGCGCTAATGCCAAGCTTTAACATTTTCAAATTTATTGAACATCAAGTTGTATACATTCAAACTCAATAACATAAAATAACATCAAGTTCAATGATAAATAAAATAACTGTGCAGCTGTGGTACAACTTGCATCAAGTTCAATAATAAATAAAATAACTTCCATCAAGTTCAATAATAAATAAAACAAAAGTGTTATAACTTGCATCAAGTTCAATAATAAATCAAAAAAAGTGTTATAACTTGCATCACGTTCAATAATAAATCAAAAAAAGTGTTATAACTTGACTCAAGTTCAATAATAAATCAAATAAGTGTTATAACTTGCATCAAGTTCAATAATAAATCAAAAAAAGTGTTATAACTTGCATCACGTTCAATAATAAATCAAAAAAAGTGTTAACTTGAATCAAGTTCAATAATAAATCAAATAAGTGTTATAACTTGCATCAAGTTCAATAATAAATCAAAAAAAGTGTTATAACTTGCATCAAGTTCAATAATAAATCAAAAAAAGTGTTATAACTTGCATCAAGTTCAATAATAAATCAAAAAAAGTGTTATAACTTCCATCGTTGTGTCCTGAGCAAGACACTTCACCCTTGCTCCTGATGGGTGCTGGTTAGCGCCTTGCATGGCAGCTCCCTCCATCAGTGTGTGAATGTGTGTGTGAATGGGTAAATGTGGAAGTAGTGTCAAAGCGCTTTGAGTACCTTGAAGGTAGAAAAGCGCTATACAAGTACAACCCATTTATCATTATTTATTTATCGAGTTCATTAATAAATCAAAAAAAGTGTTATAACTTGCATCAAGTTCAATAATAAATCAAAAAAAGTGTTATAACTTGCATCACGTTCAATAATAAATCAAAAAAAGTGTTATAACTTGCATAGAGTTCAATAATAAATCAAATAAAAGTGTTATAACTTGCATCAAGTTCAATAATAAAACAAATAACTTGCATCAAGTTCAATAATAAATCAAAAAAAAGTGTTATAACTTGCATCAAGTTCAATAATAAATAAATAAAAAGTGTTATAACTTGCACCAAGTTCAATAATAAATCAAATAACTTGCATCAAGTTCAATAATAAATACAATAAAAGTGCCACTTTGCAATCTTTGCAAAAAAAAAAAAGGAGGAGCTATGCATTTGACAAGACAGGGCAGGTGACAGCACTTTGCCCCAGGAGAGCCACGCCTTGACGCTAGTGCTTCCCGGTGAATGACACAGTGTGTCCAATGACGCTAGTGAATGACACAGTGTGTCCAATGACGCGAGTGCTTCCCGGTGAATGACACAGTGTGTGCTCGTCACATTTTTGTTTCTCTGCAGGCGCTGGCTCTGGGTCGACGACCTTTGAGGTGCGAGTCACAAATGTATATATTTGTGTAATTGTGGTCCACACATTAGCCTGCTACCCATCCGCGCGAAAGTTTGTTCCGCTTAGCCCCTCCCCCATTAGTTACTGTTGCTATGTCTGTCAAACTTTCGCTCCTACCGAGAAATATAAAGCCTACAGTAAAAATAAGTACCGGTAATTTCCATTTATTTATATAGCGGATTTCACAGACAGAATCACAAAGTGATTTACAGTGTGTATAGAAAATGAAAGCATAGTAAAAAAATAATCTAAGAATATAATAATAAAAAAAATGTTTAAAGTGAAATTTCCTCCCGTTCCTCGCGCCCCACCGTCATGTCTCTATTCCCCACCAGTGGGGCGCGCCCCACACTTTGAGAAACGCTGCCCTAACGGCACACCGCTGCTAAAAAGTCCTTATTGATCTTACCTATGGATTGTTTGTGATGACGGCCTTTTTCCGCTATTGTGTGATGTTCCCTTGGTAAGAACCGGACTGCATTGTATGGGCAAACCTAAGAAGCGAAGTATCAAACAAAGCATTCTTTTTGGGTGCTTCTATTCCGTTACCATGACTTCAGACGACTCTCACCCAAAGAAACCTGCAGGTACACAGGATCCCTTCGAAGGTCCACGTGAACACACACCGCAGCGTACACGCCATGGTGGCGGTACATGCTCTCACGTGGTTGCCTGAGATGCCAACATAGTTATAAAGAAGACTAGGTGAGACATTCTCGGGTTGTACTCGGACCAAACCGAGACACTGACCTTAGAGTGAGACTCAGTCAAAGGGCACGAAGAAACCAGCACCAAAAAAACAAGGACTTGAGGAGACGTCACCTCCCCATTTCTATCCTTAACGAGTCACTGCCTTTCCAATGTAGGTAGAAGGAGTGTGGCTGACCCGTTGCTGCGCGCCCGCTGCCGCAGACAACTGCTGATCGTGTCTAATCCTCTTAAGTCCTGGACTTGCTTAATTTGGTCCACTGAGCCTTATACTGTACCTACTGTATAAACAATGTCATTAAGCCTGCCCTTGATCTGCACGCCTTCTTGCAGCCGCTGTCTACCTGGAACAAAACATGTATTTATTTTTGACGTTTACATTAAAGAGCCTGAACCCAACCATTTGTTGGTCAAAATAGGACATCCGAACAAAACTTCCACATCCTAGCACAGTGGTTCTCAATTATTTATTGTCAAACCCCCCAAGGGGGTAAAAACATGTTCATGCTGAACAACTTCAGCTGTACAATGAAATACTATTTATTTATTTGTACAGTACGCGTCAAGCTAGCTCACGAGCACTTCAATCAATCAATCAATCAATGTTTATTTATATAGCCCTAAATCACAAGTGTCTCAAAGGGCTGCACAAGCCACAAGGACATCCTCGGTACAGAGCCCACATAAGGGCAAGGAAAAACTCACCCCAGTGGGACGTCGATGTGAATGACTATGAGAAACCTTGGAGAGGACCGCATATGTGGGTAACCCCCCCCCCCCCCCTCTAGGGGAGACCGAATGCAATGGATGTCGAGTGGGTCTGACATAATATTGTGAGAGTCCAGTCCATAGTGGATCCAACATAATAGTAAGAGTCCAGTCCATAGTGGATCTAACATAATAGTGAAAGTCCAGTCCATAGTGGATCTAACATAATAGTGAGAGTCCAGTCCATAGTGGATCTAACATAATAGTGAGAGTCCAGTCCATAGTGGATCTGACATAATATTGTGAAAGTCCAGTCCATAGTGGATCTAACATAATAGTGAGAGTCCAGTCCATAGTGGATCTAACATAATAGTGAGAGTCCAGTCCATAGTGGATCTAACATAATTGTGAGAGTCCAGTCCATAGTGGATCTAACATAATAGTGAGAGTCCAGTCCATACTGGATCTAACATAATAGTAAGAGTCCAGTCCATACTGGATCTAACATAATGGTGAGAGTCCAGTCCATACTGGATCTAACATAATAGTGAGAGTCCAGTCCATACTGGATCTAACATAATAGTGAGAGTCCAGTCCATAGTGGATCCAACATAATAGTGAGAGTCCAGTCCATAGTGGATCTAACATAATAGTGAGAGTCCAGTCCATAGTGGATCTAACATAATAGTGAGAGTCCAGTCCATAGTGGATCTAACATAATAGTGAGAGTCCAGTCCATAGTGGATCCAACATAATAGTGAGAGTCCAGTCCATAGTGGATCTAACATAATAGTGAGAGTCCAGTCCATAGTGGATCCAACATAATAGTGAGAGTCCAGTCCATAGTGGATCCAACATTATAGTGAGAGTCCAGTCCATAGTGGATCTAACATAATAGTGAGAGTCCAGTCCATAGTGGATCTAACATAATAGTAAGAGTCCAGTCCATAGTGGATCTAACATAATAGTGTGAGAGTCCAGTCCATAGTGGATCTAACATAATAGTGAGAGTCCAGTCCATACTGGATCTAACATAATAGTGAGAGTCCAGTCCATAGTGGATCTAACATAATAGTGAGAGTCCAGTCCATAGTGGATCTAACATAATAGTAAGAGTCCAGTCCATACTGGATCTAACATAATAGTGAGAGTCCAGTCCATAGTGGATCTAACATAATATTGTGAGAGTCCAGTCCATAGTGGATCTAACATAATAGTGAGAGTCCAGTCCATAGTGGATCTAACATAATAGTGAGAGTCCAGTCCTTAGTGGATCCAACATAATAGTGAGAGTCCAGTCCATAGTGGATCTAACATAATAGTAAGAGTCCAGTCCATAGTGGATCTAACATAATAGTGAGAGTCCAGTCCATAGTGGATCCAACATAATAGTAAGAGTCCAGTCCATAGTGGGGCCAGCAGGAAACCATCCCGAGCGGAGACGGGTCAGCAGCGCAGAGATGTTCCTAACCGATACACAGACGAGCGGTCCACCCCGGGTCCAGACTCTGGACAGCCAGCACTTCATCCATGGCCACTGGACCTGTGTGTCTCCCCCTCCACAAGGGATAGGGGGGAGCAGAGGAGAAAGGGAAAAAAACGGCAGATCAACTGGTCTAAAAAGGGGGCCTATTTAAAGGCTAGAGTATACAAATGAGTTTTAAGATGGGACTTAAATGCTTCTACTGAGGTAGCATCTCTAATTGTTACCAGGAGGGCATTCCATAGTACTGGAGCCCCAATAGAAAACGCTCTATAGCCCGCAGACTTTTTTTGGGCTCTGGGAATCACTAATAAGCCAGAGTTCTTTGAAGGCAGATTTCTTGCTGGGACATATGGTACAATGCAATCGACAAGATAGGACGGAGCTAGACCGTGTAGTATTTTATACGTAAGTAGTAAAACCTTAAAGTCCAAATAAACCTCTTATTCTACTTACTGATATTATACTGCATATCCTATTAGAAAACCCAAAACCAGTGAAGTTGGCACGTTGTGTAAATGGTAAATAAAAACAGACTACAATGACTTGCAAATCCTTTTCAACTTATATTCAATTGAATAGACTGCAAAGACAAGATATTTAATGTTCGAACTGGTAAACTTTGTTATTTTTTGCAAATATTAGCTCATTTAGAATTTGCTGCCTGGAACATGTTTCAAAAAAGCTGGTACATGTGGCAAAAAGGACTGAGAAAGTTCAGGAATGCTCATCAAACACTTATTTGGAACATCCCACAGGTGAACAGGCTAATTGGGAACAGGTGGGTGCCATGATTGGGTATAAAAGTAGATTCCATGAAATGCTCAGTCATTCACAAACAAGGATGGGGCGAGGGTCACCACTTTGTCAACAAATGTGTGAGCAAATTGTCGAACAGTTTAAGAACAACATTTCTCAATGAGCTATTGCAAGGAATTTAGGGATTTCACCATCTACGCTCCGTAATGTCATCAAAAGGTTCAGAGAAATAACTGCACGTAAGTGATGATATTACGGACCTTCCATCCCTTAGGCGGTACTGCATCAAAAACCGACGACAGTGTGTAAAGGATATCACCACATGGGCTCAGGAACACTTCAGAAAACCACTGTCAGTAACTACAGTTGGTCGCTACATCTGGAAGTGTAAGTTAAAACTTTACTATGCAAAGCGAAAGCCATTTATCAACAACACCCAGAAACGCCGCCGGCTTCGCTGGGCCCGAGCTCATCTCAGATGGACTGATGCAAAGTGGAAAAGTGTTCAGTGGTCTGACGACTCCACACTTCAAATAGTTTTTGGAAACTGTGGACGTCGTGTCCAAACAAACAAACAAAAAACACTACAACACACTACGAGTACTTGTTGCACCACCTCTGGCTTTTATAACAGATTGCAATGTCTGGGCATGGACTTAACGAGTGACAAACACTAGTCGTCATCAATCTTGCTCCAACTTTCTGTGATTATTGTTGCTAGATCAGCTTTGCAGTATGGAGTCTTGCATTGGATCATTTTCTTACATTTCTACCACAGATCTTCAATTGGATTGAGATCCAAAACTACAAGTTGCAATGCCGACGTCCGCCTGTAGGAGTCGAGCTTGACTTCCATTGGGTGAGTCTTTTTCCCAGAGTGCATTGCAACTACACTTTGTGTTTTTGCTAAATTTGGAGATCATGTATTGTTATTACGTTGCTAAAATTATATCAAATGTATTTTTTCATTAAAAAACTACATGTTGCAATACTGACCTCTAACTGTAGGAGTCATAAATCATTATGCTCTTTGGACTACAAAAGACATGAAAACAACCAATGTATTTGGTAGAATTGACCCAGCATTTAGGTTGAATATATAACCATTTTATTTGGTAGAATTAACCCAACATTGTAGTTATAATGACCCAGCATTTAAGTTGAATTTATAACCAATTTATCCGGTAGAATTAACCTAGCATAGCAGTTATAATGACCCAGCATTTAGGTTGAATATATAACCCGTTTATTTGGTAGAATTCATCCAACATTGCAGTTATAATGACCCAGCATTTAGGTTGAATAAATAATCCCTTTATTTGGTAGAATTCATCCAACATTGCAGTTATAATGACCCAGCATTTAGGTTGAATAAATAATCCCTTTATTTGGTAGAATTCATCCAACATTGCAGTTATAATGACCCAGCATTTAGGTTGAATAAATAATCCCTTTATTTGGTAGAATTCATCCAACATTGCAGTTATAATGACCCAGCATTTAGGTTGAATAAATAATCCCTTTATTTGGTAGAATTCATCCAACATTGCAGTTATAATGACCCAGCATTTAGGTTGAATATATAACCCGTTTATTTGGTAAAAAATGAACCCAACATTGCAGTTATAATGACCCAGAATTTAGGTTGAATATATAACCTGTTTATTTGGTCAAATTAACCCAACATTGCAGTTATAATGACCCAGCATTTAGGTTGATTATATAACCCATTAATTGGTCAAATTAACCCAACATTGCAGTTATAATGACCCAGCATTTAGGTTAAATATATAACTTGTTTATTTGGTCAAATTAACTCAACTTTGCCGTTTTAATGACCCAGTATTTAGGTTGAATATACAGTATAACCCGTTTATTTGGTCAAATGAACCTAACATTGCAGTTATAATGACCCAGCATTTATGTTGAATATATAACCCGTTTATTTGGTCAAATTAACCCAACATTGCAGTTATTATAACCCAGCATTTAGGTTGAATATATAACCCGTTTATTTGGTCAAATTAACCCAACATTGCAGTTATAATGACCCAGAATTTAAGTTGAATAAATAACCCATTTATTTGGTAAAAATTAACCCAACATTGCAGTTATAATGACCCAGAATTTAGGTTGAATATATAACCCGTTTATTTGGTAAAATTAACTCAACATTGCAGTTTTAATGACCCAGTATTTAGGTGGAATATACAGTATAGCCCGTTAATTTGGTAAAATTAACCCAACATTGCAGTTGAATAATAGGTTGAATATATAACCCGTTAATTGGTCAAATTAACCCAACATTGCAGTTACAATGACTCAGCATTTATGTTAAATTTATAACCCGTTAATTGGTAAAATTAACCCAGCATTGCAGTTACAATGACTCAGCATTTAGGTTAAATTTATAACCCGTTAATTTGGTCAAATCAACCCAACATTGCAGTTATAATGACTCAGCATTTAGGTTGAATATATAACCCGTTTATTTGGTCAAATTAACCCAAAATTGCAGTTATTATGACCCAGCATTTAGGTTGAATATATAACCCGTTAATTGGTCAAATTAACCCAACATTGCAGTTATAATGACCCAGAATTTAAGTTGAATAAATAACCCATTTATTTGGTAAAAATTAACCCAACATTGCAGTTATAATGACTCAGCATTTAGGTTAAATTTATAACCCGTTAATTTGGTCAAATCAACCCAACATTGCAGTTATAATGACTCAGCATTTAGGTTGAATATATAACTCGTTTATTTGGTCAAATTAACCCAACATTGCAGTTATTATGACCCAGCATTTAGGTTGAATATATAACTCGTTTATTTGGTCAAATTAACCCAACATTGCAGTTATAATGACCCAGAATTTAAGTTGAATAAATAACCCATTTATTTGGTAAAAATTAACCCAACATTACAGTTATAATGACCCAGAATTTAGGTTGAATATATAACTCGTTTATTTGGTCAAATTAACCCAACATTGCAGTTATAATGACCCAGAATTTAAGTTGAATAAATAACCCATTTATTTGGTAAAAATTAACCCAACATTGCAGTTATAATGACCCAGCATTTAGGTTGAATATATAACCCGTTTATTTGGTCAAATTAACTCAACATTGCAGTTTTAATGACCCAGTATTTAGGTGGAATATACAGTATAGCCCGTTAATTTGGTAAAATTAACCCAACATTGCAGTTGAATAATAGGTTGAATATATAACCCGTTAATTGGTCAAATTAACCCAACATTGCAGTTACAATGACTCAGCATTTATGTTAAATTTATAACCCGTTAATTGGTTAAATTAACCCAGCATTGCAGTTACAATGACTCAGCATTTATGTTAAATTTATAACCCGTTAATTGTTAAAATTAACCCAACATTGCAGTTATAATGACTCAGCATTTAGGTTGAATATATAACCCGTTTATTTGGTCAAATTAACCCAACATTGCAGTTATAATGACCCAGAATTTAAGTTGAATAAATAACCCATTTATTTGGTAAAAATTAACCCAACATTGCAGTTATTATGACCCAGCATTTAGGTTGAATATATAACCCGTTTATTTGGTAAAATTAACTCAACATTGCAGTTTTAATGACCCAGTATTTAGGTGGAATATATAACCCGTTAATTTGGTAAAATTAACCCAACATTGCAGTTGAATAATATGTTGAATATATAGCCCGTTAATTGGTCAAATTAACCCAACATTGCAGTTACAATGACTCAGCATTTAGGTTAAATTTATAACCCGTTAATTGGTAAAATTAACCCAACATTGCAGTTACAATGACTCAGCATTTAGGTTGAATTTATAACCCGTTAATTTGGTCAAATCAACCCAACATTGCAGTTATTATGACCCAGCATTTAGGTTGAATATATAACCCGTTTATTTGGTCAAATTAACCCAGCATTGCATTTAAAACGGCCCAATATTTAGGTTTAATTTAAAGCCATCAAGCTGGGCTGAATAAGAAACCCATCTTGTTGGTTTAAATCAACCCGCCGTTGGTTTGGTACAATTCTAACCCAGCAACTGGGTTGAAAACGTCCCTAATTGGGTAGTTTGATCATTCCTTTAAATTCTGTGCAAACATTATGATTCTGGGTGATGCTGCTACCAAAACACATACCGTGCAACATGCAGGCGTGTCCACATTTTGTATCTAAATGCTGATGCTTCAAATAGAGATGAAACTTGCTATAAAACAAGCCTACAATCACAAAAGTGTCTATTTGTGGGAGGTATTTTACCTGTAGGCATCTTTTTTTAGGTCCAGAAGGACGAAATAAGTGCCAATGTTGTCAGCTTTAGCAGGGCCCTTTTAATAATTCTATAGATGAGAGAATACTAAAATATTGGCTCCATTGGGAGGAACCATCTCGCCGGCCAACAGGTATTAGAAAGTGTAGTACACCTAGAGAGCTAAAACAGCCCCAAAGAAACCATGTTGCCAGCCAAGAACTATCGTCAACGACAACAATAACCAGGAGTATCAACAAAGTCGTGAAATGTGATTTGGGATTCGAGCATCTATTGTGTCAAAGAGTTCAATGTTCTGTCGGCCACAAAGGCGTAATTGTATGGTGCTGGGAGGTGGAGGGGGTGATGGAGTATAGTGGGGGGGTCTGATTTCACATTGTCTTCAACCGAAACCAACGCAAGCTCATTCAAATATCACCTAACAGGAAGAATCCACCAATTTTTATTTTTTTGATGGAATTACAGGCAACAAGGCGATTTGTAACGCAAGACGCTTCATTGTGTTGCCCAGCAGGACGTAACTCATCGCTGCTTCCTTCAGCTTGAGCTTTTTGGAAGATTCTGTGATATCATCCAAATTGCTCCGTCTGGAAACCAAGCAAAATCTCCCTTTTTTTGTTTTAAATTAAAGGGCCCCTCCCCAACCCCAAGACATGGTCTTCTCCCGGCGCACAGGTGAGGGCGACCGCCTATGATGACGTCACCAAGGAGGAGGAGGAAGGTTGAGTGGGCTTGACGAAGAGCAGAACGCCTCATTCACTTCATCCGCAGCTGACTGGAGCACGGACAGGTAAGTGTTGTTTATGACTTTAGAGGTTTTAATGTATTTGTGTTCATTTCTTTAGCCTTAAAGTAAATAAATTCTGCTCTGTGATTTTATTTTATTTTATTTTGTTTTTCTGTCAGTGCTATCAATTACGAACATGTTATTAATAATAATAGATATGTCAATGACTTAAAATATTTTTCACACAAAAAAGACATGTATAATTGTTTTGTTTTCATCAAAATGTATGTTTTTGTCATGTCTGTATTGTCATGTTTTGTTTTAAGTCATGTTTTGTTTAGTTTCTGTCTTTTCACTCCCTTGTCTGGTCACCACAGCAACCATTAGTTTTCACCTGTCACGTCACGCACCTGTTTCACGTTTTGAGTCACGCACCTGCTTTCACTAATCATGTCCATAGTATTTAAGTTCATTCATTTTCTGTTGTTCGTCCTGACGACCCCAACACATTTATGCTCTGTTCATGCCTGATACTTCTTTTCATGTCAATTCCTCAAGCCAAGTAAGTTTTTGTTCCATATTTATAGTCTTTTGGGTTTCATAGTTTGTTCTCCGCCATTGTGCGTGTTTTTTGTTTGTACTTTTTGCTATAGTCTTTTGGTTTTATAGTTTATTCTCCGCCACTGTGCGCGCTTTCATTTATTCCTTTTTTTGATAATAATAAATCATGTACCTTCATTCCCGTCTCGCACGAGCCAACTTTCCGTTGCATCCTGGAAAAGCACACACCCCCGGACCAAGTCATGACAGTTTTTATTGACAAACAAGCAATCGACGCGGGCTCTTTTTGACGGTGTGAAAAAATTGTGAAAGACAAGACCATGATTTATTTATTATACACATTCCAACTTAAAAACAATTGTAAGTGTATTTGACCTACATACATGCCTATTATTATTATTATTATTATCATAATTATTATTGTTACATTTATTATCAATGTTATCAATTCAAATTTGCATTAGAAAAAATTATGTAAGCATTATTTATGCTCCGTTTAATATACATATGTGTATAAAATTACCTGTAAAAGTGTACGATAACAGTGATTGATTAATTGATTGATTTATGGATTGACTACTGCTACTTCTACATTGATTGACAGCACTCACCAAGAACCTGCAAGATATATATATATATATATATATACATACATACAGTACACACCTTCTCATTCAATGCGTTTTCTTTTTTTTCATAACTATTTACATTGTAGATTGTCACTGAAGGCATCAAAAGTATGAATATACACATGTGGACTTTATTTATGTACTTGACAAAAATAGGTGAAATAACTAAAAACATGTTTTATATTCTAGTTTCTTCATAATAGCCACCCTTCACTCTGATTACTGCTTTGCACACTCTTGGCATTCTCTCGATGAGCTTCAAGCACACCTGTGAAGTGAAAACCATTTCAGGTGACTACCTCTTGAAGCTCACCGAGAGAATGCCGAGAGTGTGCAAAGTAGTAATCCGAGCAAAGGGTGGCTATTTTGAAGGAATTCGAATATAAAACAGTCATTTCACCTTTTTTGGTTAAGTACATAACTCCACATGTGTTCATTCATAGTTTTGATGCCTTCAGTGACAATCAACAATGTAAATAGTCATGAAAATAAAGAAAACGCATTGAATGAGAACGTGTGTCCAAACTTTTGGCCTGTACTGGACAAAAAAAAATTATATATACAGGTAAAAGCCAGTAAATTAGACTATTTTGAAAAACTTGATTTATTTCAGTAATTGCATTCAAAAGGTGTAACTTGTACATTATATTTATTCATTGCACACAGACTGATGCATTCAAATGTTTATTTCATTTAATTTTGATGATTTGAAGTGGCAACAAATGAAAATCCAAAATTCCGTGTGTCACAAAATTTGAATATTACTTAAGGCTAATACAAAAAAGGGATTTTTAGAAATGTTGGCCAACTGAAAAGTATGAAAATGAAAAATATGAACATGTACAATACTCAATACTTGGTTGGAGCTCCTTTTGCCTCAATTACTGCGTTAATGCGGCGTGGCATGGAGTCGATGAGTTTCTGGCACTGCTCAGGTGTTATGAGAGCCCAGGTTGCTCTGATAGTGGCCTTCAACTCTTCTGCGTTTTTGGGTCTGGCATTCTGCATCTTCCTTTTCACAATACCCCACAGATTTTCTATGGGGCTAAGGTCAGGGGAGTTGGCGGGCCAATTTAGAACAGAAATACCATGGTCCGTAAACCAGGCACGGGTAGATTTTGCGCTGTGTGCAGGCGCCAAGTCCTGTTGGAACTTGAAATCTCCATCTCCATAGAGCAGGTCAGCAGCAGGAAGCATGAAGTGCTCTAAAACTTGCTGGTAGACGGCTGCGTTGACCCTGGATCTCAGGAAACAGAGTGGACCGACACCAGCAGATGACATGGCACCCCAAACCATCACTGATGGTGGAAACTTTACACTAGACTTCAGGCAACGTGGATCCTGTGCCTCTCCTGTCTTCCTCCAGACTCTGGGACCTCGATTTCCAAAGGAAATGCAAAATTTGCATGGTTGGGTGATGGTTTGGGGTGCCATGTCATCAGAATGCAGAATGCCAGACCCAAAAACGCAGAAGAGTTGAAGGCCACTATCAGAGCAACCTGGGCTCTCATAACACCTGAGCAGTGCCAGAAACTCATCGACTCCATGCCACGCCGCATTAACGCAGTAATTGAGGCAAAAGGAGCTCCAACCAAGTATTGAGTATTGTACATGCTCATATTTTTCATTTTCATACTTTTCAGTTGGCCAACATTTCTAAAAATCCCTTTTTTGTATTAGCCTTAAGTAATATTCTAATTTTGTGACACACGGAATTTTGGATTTTCATTTGTTGCCACTTCAAATCATCAAAATTAAATGAAATAAACATTTGAATGCATCAGTCTGTGTGCAATGAATAAATATAATGTACAAGTTACACCTTTTGAATGCAATTACTGAAATAAATCAAGTTTTTCAAAATATTCTAATTTACTGGCTTTTACCTGTATGTATGTATGTATGTATATATATATATATATATATATATATATATATTTATTTTTTTATTTTTTTACACAATTATAAAAGGTTCCTGGTGAGTGCTGTCAATCAATCAATAGTAGTAATAATTTTATTGTTGATATAATTCAATATGAATTAAACTTTTTTATTATTTTACTTCTTATGCATAAAATAATGATAGATTATATATTGATTGGATGAAATTTCAATTATTCAGTACAACATACATATTATATTCTTATTTCTGATATTAAATGCATTTTTTTCAATTGAACTCAAATATGTTTTGTATTCATTTATTCAGTTAATGCTGGTTCAACCCCTATATTGTTGGACGTTGTTACTGTGGCAACAGTATCCAGGTTCGGCAACAATTATATTCATAGCAAAGAAGACGATGACCTTAAATCAAAAAACAATGGTCAAAAGAAATTACTGTACACAATTAAAAAGTATATACAGTACATATATATATATATATTTTTACATGTGTGCGCAATGAGTCAGATGCGTGCTGCTGTCATCGAGTTTCCAGGGTGTCAAGCCCAGAGGAGGCCATGCTGGGGGAAAAACAAGCGGCCCTTCTCCCACTGGGACCGATCCGGGAACAAAAACATTTTAATTGTGTCCGCGGATAAACTCCGGCAATCACCATGCGACAAAGATGTTCTTAACGGCGAGGGGCTGATGCTCAGTGACCGAGCGTATCAAAGGCGACAAACTGCACGAATGGTTGGCCTTAAGCAAACGATTATGAGATCAGTTTCAAGTCGACGATTAAGACTCGGAAAATACTTACTTGGACGGATTTCATGGTAGTTGACAAAGACGTGCAAACTGTCTGCATTGTGTCCTAAGAACACCATAGAAAGCATGTCGTCATGTAGTGTACTGTACGCTGAACTGTATCTGTGTGCCACTCTGATTTTATCATTGCAGGACCAGCAAACAACTCTCCCTTCCTGCCGCAGCCGTAACTACTTTTGCAAAGCACACAGGTGTGTTTACCTATTGGATAGTTGTTTTTTTTTAGTTTTAGTTTATTAAGGATCCCCATTAGTCTACACCGCAGTGGAGACTATTCATCCTGGGGTCTAGGCAAAAAACATCACACAATCACAAAACAAAAGATTACAATGCAGTACAACATCCATCCATCCATCCATCTTCTTCCGCTTATCCGAGGTCGGGTCGCGGGGGCAGCAGCCTAAGCAGGGAAGCCCCGACTTCCCTCTCCCCAGCCACTTCGTCCAGCCCCTCCCGGGGGATCCCGAGGCGTTCCCAGGCCAGCCGGGAGAGATAGTCTTCCCAACGTGTCCTGGGTCTTCCCCGTGGCCTCCTACCGGTCGGACATGCCCTAAACACCTCCTTAGGGAGGCGCTCGGGTGGCATCCTGACCAGATGCCCGAACCACCTCATCTGGCTCCTCTCCATGTGGAGGAGCAGCGGCTTTACTTTGAGCTCCTCCTGGATGACAGAGCTTCTCACCCTATCTCTAAGGGAGAGCCCCGCTACCCGGCGGAGGAAACTCATTTCAGCCGCTTGTACCCGTGATCTTGTCCTTTCGGTCATGACCCAAAGCTCATGACCATAGATGAGGATGGGAACGTAGATCGACCGGTAAATCGAGAGCTTTGCCTTCCGGCTCAGCTCCTTCTTCACCACAACGGATCGATACAGCGTCCGCATTACTGAAGACGCCGCACCGATCCGCCTGTCGATCTCACGATCCACTCTTCCGCCACTCGTGAACAAGACTCCGAGGTACTTGAACTCCTCCACTTGGGGCAAGATCTCCTCCCCAACCCGGAGATGGCACTCCACCCTTTTCCGGGCGAGAACTATGGACTCGAACTTGGAGGTGCTGATTCCAAACCCAGTCGCTTCACACTCGGCTGCGAACCGATCCAGTGAGAGCTGAAGATCTTGGCCAGATGAAGCCATCAGGACCACATCATCTGCAAAAAGCAGAGACCTAATCCTGCAGCCACCAAACCAGATCCCCTCAACGCCTTGACTGCGCCTAGAAATTCTGTCCATAAAGGTTATGAACAGACTCGGTGACAAAGGGCAGCCTTGGCGGAGTCCAACCTTGTGTAATTTTAATATTGTTGTGTATTTTCAATCCTCCATCCATCCATCCATCTTCTTCCGCTTATCCGAGGCCGGGTCGCGGGGGCAGCAGCCTAAGCAGGGAAGCCCAGACTTCCCTCTCCCCAGCCACTTCGTCCAGCTCTTCCTGTGGGACCCCGAGGCGTTCCCAGGCCAGCCGGGAGACATAGTCTTCCCAACGTGTCCTGGGTCTTCCCCGCGGCCTCCTACCGGTCGGACGTGCCCTAAACACCTCCCTAGGGAGGCGTTCGGGTGGCATCCTGACCAGATGCCCGAACCACCTCATCTGGCTCCTCTCCATGTGGAGGAGCAGCGGCTTTACTTTGAGCTCCTCCTGGATGACAGAGCTTCTCACCCTATCTCTAAGGGAGAGCCCCGCTACCCGGCGGAGGAAACTCATTTCAGCCGCTTGTACCCGTGATCTTGTCCTTTCGGTCATAACCCAGAGCTCATGACCATAGGTGAGGATGGGAACGTAGATCGACCGGTAAATTGAGAGCTTTGCCTTCCGGCTCAGCTCCTTCTTCACCACAACGGATCGATACAGCGTCCGCATTACTGAAGACGCCGCACCGATCCGCCTGTCGATCTCACGATCAACTCTTCCCTCATTCGTGAACAAGACTCCGAGGTACTTGAACTCCTCCACGTGGGGCAAGATCTCCTCCCCAACCCGGAGATGGCACTCCACCCTTTTCCGGGCGAGAACCATGGACTCGGACTTGGAGGGGGCTTCTATGCCCCCTGGTAGGGTCTCCCAAGGCAAACTGGTCCTAGGTGAGGGATCAGACAAAGAGCAGCTCGAAGATCTCTATGAATAACACTGACAAGGAACCCAGATTTCCCTCGCCCGGACGCGGGTCACCGGGGCCCCCCTCTGGAGCCAGGCCCGGAGGTGGGGCACGATGGCGAGCGCCTGGTGGCCGGCCGGGCCTGTCCCCATGGGGCCCGGCCGGGCACAGCCCGAAGAGGCAACGTGGGTCCCCCCTCCAATGGGCTCACCACCCATAGCAGGGGTCATAGAGGTCGGGTGCGATGTGAGCTGGGCGGAAGCCGAAGGCAGGGCACTTGGCGGTCCGATCCTCAACTACAGAAGCTAGCTCTTGGGACGTGGAACGTCACCTTGTTGGGGGGGAAGGAGCCTGAGCTAGTGCGCGAGGTGGAGAAGTTCCGGCTAGATATAGTCGGACTCACTTCGACGCACAGCAAGGGCTCTGGAACCAGTTCTCTCGAGAGGGGCTGGACTCTCTTCCACTCTGGCGTTGCCGGCAGTGCAAGGCGACGGGCTGGGGTGGCAATTCTTGTTTCCCCCCGGCTCAGAGCCAGTACGTTGGAGTTCAACCCGGTGGACGAGAGGGTAGCTTCCCTCCGCCTTCGGGTGGGGGAACGGGTCCTGACTGTGGTTTGCGCTTACGCGCCAAACCGCAGCTCAGAGTACCCACCCTTTTTGGATTCACTTGAGGGAGTACTTGAGAGTGCTCCCCCGGGTGATTCCCTCGTGCTACTGGGGGACTTCAACGCTCATGTTGGTAGCGACAGTGAAACCTGGAGAGGCGTGATTGGGAAGAATGGCTGCCCGGATCTGAACCCGAGCGGTGTTTTGTTATTGGACTTTTGTGCCCGTCACAGATTGTCCATAACGAACACCATGTTCAAACATAAGGGTGTCCATATGTGCACTTGGCACCAGGACACCCTAGGCCGCAGTTTCATGATCGACTTTGTAGTTGTGTCATCGGATTTGCGGCCTCATGTTTTGGACACTCGGGTGAAGAGAGGGGCGGAGCTTTCAACCGATCACCACCTGGTGGTGAGTTGGCTGCGATGGTGGGGGAGGATGCCGGACAGACCTGGCAGGCCCAAACGCATTGTGAGGGTCTGCTGGGAACGTCTGGCAGAGTCTCCTGTCAGAGAGAGTTTCAATTCCCACCTCCGGAAGAACTTTGAACATGTCCATGATTTAAGTTTCTCAAAAATTACAACTTTATCCTCATAAAATTGTTTCCAAATACACAGGACAAGATGTTAAAATCCAGAGTGCCACCTCTTACCTCCCGTGTTGAAGACTTAAAGACACTGACTTATTATCTATGTTGCTGCAGGCTGGACAGACACATCATTAGGGTTGTCAAGTGGGCTCCTACTCTCATGGACGTTTCGCTGACTTGGCCCACGACGCCTCAAGTAGATTCAGCGGTGCATTCTGGCGTCCCAGAAGCACCCCCCACTGCATCTGCCCAGCTGCTTTATTTTGGAGACCAGTTGGGGTCTTTCCTCTTTAGCCAGAGCCACTGGCTGCTCCACTCTGCCACCCGTGATGTTCCTTTATGGCCTGACATAGAGCTTGACTGCCAACTCCCACGTCCCTCATCAGCCTTATTGTTGATGTTGCCACAAAGCCCCGACATCCAACTTCTACAGGGCAGACTTGTGTTCTCCAACCTCGCCGTTCAGCCTCTGCAGCGAGCTCTGCATACCGGAGCTTTTTCCACTCAAAAGCTTCCTCCACCGCATCCTCCCAAGGGACTGTGAGTTCAACAAAGTACATGATGTGCTGGGAGTTGGACCACAGGACTAGGCCAGGCCGCAAGTTAGTAATTGCTATCTCTGGTGGAACAATGAGTTTCTTATACACGTCCACCAGCATCTGCCAGTCCCGGGCTACCTCCAGCTGTCCCAACCTGGGCCTTGATGGTGTCTTTCGTTGCCTTCATTTCCCCCTCTCTAACAATGGCAACTGGCATATTCAGGTTGGGTGTCCTGAGTGGCAAGGAGTTGTTGGTTGTTCTCCTGATTTCCAGGGTTGCTGCCAAGCATTTGAGTACTTCTTTGTGTCTCCAGGTGTATCGTCCTTGGGAGAGGCTCACTTTACACCCAGTGAGGATGTGTCTGAGTGTAGCTGGTGTTGAGCACGGGAGCATGATGGATCTTCACCCAACCTTTGGTTGACGTTTTTGGGTGTGGGAAGGACATCATAGGTTGCTCAAAGTAGGAAACTTACCCTACTCGATTCCATTTCCCATATGTCCCTCCAGCTGATCTTCCGTTTCTCCACCCCTTCCCACCTTGTCCACTGGCCCTGCTTAGCTTGCGCCACAGCCTTGGCATATCTATTCGACTCTTCCTGTCGACGGACCTCGGCCACGAGCAGCTTGCGCTGCTCAGCAGAGGTTGCCTTGTTCCAGGAAGATTGTGTTACTCCAAGTCCCAAACCGGCTCTTCCATGCTGGACTTGGCCGACTATGTCAGCGTGGTGGAGAGCACATTTTGCCTGCTGTACTGCGTTCTTAGCGGACCACTTCTTACCTGCTGTCAGATTTGGGGCAGCAGCTCGGACCACAGTATCCTTCGACTCTGTTAGGGTCATCACGAGCCTCACTTTGGAGCATTTGAACTCCTCTGTCAGGCTAGAGAGAGGCAGTTTGAGTAATCCATGACCATACAGGCCGATGCTGCTCAGGTCAGGCATCGAGGGACACCTAGCCACTTTCTTACATAAGAGCTGATCGTTCTTTCCATTTTCTCCACTCTGGTGAGGGAGATGCCATACATGGTTAGTGACCACATGCCTTGGCAAGGTCTGGGAAGATGATGTGGAGATCTCTCCTCTCTTTCTTCGCAGCCTGGATTTAATGCCAGATTATGCTGGTGTGTTCGAAGCATCCGGAGAACCCTGGGAGTCCTGCTTTTTGGACTGAGGCATCCACAAGTCTGTTCTCGTCCAGGTAGTTGGTCATCCTCTGGGCAACTAGACTGAAGAAAATCTTACCCTCTACATTGAGGAGGCTGATGGGGCGGAACTGGCTGATATCTGTAGATTCCTTCTCCTTGGGAATTAAGACTCCTCCGCCCCTATGCCATGCTTTGGGTATGATTCCCTTCTCCCAAGCCACCCTCATTAGCGGCCACAGGAAGCAAAGTACATCAGGGGCACTCTTGTAGAGTCGATACGGAACTCCATTTGGCCCTGGGGCTGATGATGCTCTTGCCCGCTTTACTGCTTTCTCCACTTCACTCTACTTTGGAGGGGCTAATGTCCATCTGGTGTTGTTGTTGTTCAATTGGTGGGATGTCTGATGGAATAGCTGTCTGCATGTTCTTCTTGTCATCCACAAACATTTCTTCCAGATGTTTCTCCAGCTCCTGCTTAGACGTTTTAGGTTTCCCCCCTTTTCTTCAGTGAAAAGTGATTTCACAAATTTAAAGGGGTCCTTGAAAAAACTTGATCTTGCACGTTCTTTCTTTTTCCGTTGTTTTCGCAGGTTTTCTGCTCGTCTCAGGGTTGTTAACCGGCTTTTGATGTTGGAGATTGTTAATGCCTTCTTTCTCGCTGTCTGAAGCCTTCCTCCACTTCTTCTTAAGGTGTCTTCTCTCCCGAATCAGGCATTCTATCTCCTGCTGCCGTCCGGAGTTGCATTGTGGTGCTACTACCTTTGCCGTTTTGACTCTTGCTCCATATCGTTCTGCCCCATGGTTGTAGATGATGTCTCCCATCTTGTTAAGCTTTCTTTCGACTGTGCCCTTTAGTCCATGTAGGATGCTGATTAGGTCTGAGTTTATGATTGTCCATTCTTTCTTTTCGGAGGCGCCGGGCCAATTCACCCGAGGTTTGCTTCCGCTGATCTTCTTTTCCACTGCAGGTTTCCTTGGCTGGATGAGCTCTGCACCTTCCTGTGCATCTGTCAATGTGCTTGAGTTTCGTTTCTCAGTGCGGCTGATGTCCTGCAAGCTTTGGTGAGACTCCAGTTGCTGGACTTTATTCGACTGATTTGATTGACTTCTCAAGAAGTACTTATCAATGCAAGATCCTTGTTTTCCTTCTCTCATGAACCCTTTCTTTCCTTGATGTATTTTCAAGCCCGTGAAGATGTTATTTTCTTCCAACCACACGAACAGACCTGGAGCCTTTTCTCCAATGTTGATGATAATGCTGTGCCTGGTTCTTGTTCAGTGCTAGTCTTCCTCGTAGTCAATTCCGTTTCTGGGTCTAAAACCATGGTATCCGTTGATGAGTCGTCTTTTGCCCTCGCTCTCGCAAACTCTAGGGGTGTTCTTAATTGTGTGGTTAATTTGATTTTAAACAATGTTAATCATTTTACAGCATTATTATTGAGCGGTACAAAAGCGGTAGGAAATGGATGGATGGATGGTCAACTTTAGTCCGGAAAAATTGCAACTCTACTCTCGTAAAATTACAACTCTAATTCTGGAAAAATAATTACTTTATTTCTATAATAATATAACTTTATTATTGCATCATTACAATTTTAGTCTAATAAAATTTAAACTTAACTGTCATAGAATTGCTTTAATTTATTTTTTTCTGGAAATTGCAACTGCATCTTGTAATAATATAGCTTAATTTTTTTTGTGAAATTACAAATGTATTCTGGTAATATTATGGTTTAATTTTCGTAAAATTACATTTTCAGTCGGGTAAAATTACAACGTTAGTTTTTAGGTTCGTAAAATTGCAACTTTAATTTTCACAAAAATGACACGAATATTTATTTTGTTGCTTCGAGTGAGTGCAATTCATTAGAATGATACATTTTGTCAATGAATCTATATTCTTTGATGTTCGCAGGCTGCAGAGGCATCATGTCGTCAACCCTTCTCTTATTAGGCCTTCTTACTATGCCAGGATTCATCACAGCCCCCTCAACGACAGCGGCCAAAACTCAGTCCACCGCTTCCTCTACGTCTATAGGTACAACAATGTCCTCCACCAGCATGTCTTCCTCCACAGTCCCCTCCACTACCGAAGTCCCCATGTCCACCACCCCCACC
>NC_084551.2:67810000-67845000 GCF_033978685.3 Nerophis lumbriciformis | reverse complement strand
CGTAGCAGTACTCAGTCGCAATACACTTTTCCTCCACTTGTGGCAGTAATGATAATATCAAACAAACAAGAAGTCTGGAGCTGGAGTCGTAGGGAAGTTTGTTAATCGCAAAAATTATGACTAAAATGGTAACGCTGTATATTCATTTGCACTTTTATTTTATTGACAGTTGATTTAAGAAAGACGTACAATATTTTCTATTGTTTAAATAGAATGTATTTATTTAATCGGTTTTTATGAGTCCCTCTTTTCTTAGTATATTTGATTAGTATTTATTTTTGTAATCAGCCTGACCTAATACTTGATAATAATAATAATGTTTGTGATTATGACATGTTTTCCTATCATTTGACAAGGTTTATCCTGTTAAACTTTAAGTCAATCAATCAATCAATCAATCTTTATTTATATAGCCCTAAATCACAAGTGTCTCAAAGGGCTGCACAAGCCACAACGACATCCTCGGTACAAAGCCCACATACGGGCAAGGAAAAACTCACCCCAGTGGGACGTCGATGTGAATGACTATGAGAAACCTTGGAGAGGACCGCATATGTGGGTAACCCCCCCCCCTCTAGGGGAGACCGAAAGCAATGGATGTCGAGTGGGTCTGACATAATATTGTGAGAGTCCAGTCCATAGTGGATCCAACATAATAGTAAGAGTCCAGTCCATAGTGGGGCCAGCAGGACACCATCCCGAGCGGAGACGGGTCAGCAGCGCAGAGATGTTCCCAGCCGATGCACAGGCGAGCGGTCCACCCCGGGTCCCGACTCTGGACAGCCAGCACTTCGTCCATGGCCACCGGACCTGTCCCCCCCCCCCCCCCCCCCCTCCACAAGGAAGAGGGGAGCAGAGGAGAAAGGAAAAGAAACGGCAGATCAACTGGTCTAAATGGGGGGTCTATTTAAAGGCTAGAGTATACAAATGAGTTTTAAGATGGGACTTAAATGCTTCTACTGAGGTAGCATCTCTAATTGTTACCGGGAGGGCATTCCATAGTACTGGAGCCCCAATAGAAAACGCTCTATAGCCCGCAGACTTTTTTGGGGCTCTGGGAATCACTAATAAGCCGGAGTTCTTTGAAGGCAGATTTCTTGCCGGGACATATGGTACAATGCAATCGACAAGATAGGACGGAGCTAGACCGTGTAGTATTTTATACGTAAGTAGTAAAACCTTAAAGTCACATCTTAAGTGCACAGGAAGCCAGTGCAGGTGAGCCAGTATAGGTATATATATATATGTATATAAAGGTATATACAGTATAG
Organism: Nerophis lumbriciformis; assembly: GCF_033978685.3. Classification (NCBI taxonomy): domain Eukaryota; kingdom Metazoa; phylum Chordata; class Actinopteri; order Syngnathiformes; family Syngnathidae; genus Nerophis; species Nerophis lumbriciformis. The sequence goes on along the minus strand of NC_084551.2, from coordinate 67,843,729 downwards.
GCGTAATATGATCAAACTTTCTTGTTCTTGTCAAAAGTCTAGCAGCCGCATTTTGTACCAACTGTAATTTTCTAATGCTAGACATAGGGAGACCCCAAAATAATACGTTACAGTAGTCGAGACGAGACGTAACGAACGCATGAATAATGATCTCAGCGTCGCTAGTGGATAAAATAGAACGAATTTTAGCGATATTACGGAGATGAAAGAAGGCCGTTTTAGTAACACTCTTAATGTGTGACTCAAAGGAGAGAGTTGGGTTGAAAATAATACCCAGATTCTTTACTGATTCGCCTTGTGTAATTGTTTGGTTGTCAAATGTTAAGGTGGTATTATTAAATAAATGTCGGTGTTTAGCAGGACCGATAATCAGCATTTCCGTTTTCTTGGCGTTGAGTTGCAAGAAGTTAGCGGACATCCATTGTTTAATTTCATTAAGACACGCCTCCAGCTGACTACAATCCGGCGTGTTGGTCAGCTTTAGGGGCATGTAGAGTTGGCTGTCATCAGCATAACAATGAAAGCTAACACCGTATTTGCGTATGATGTCGCCTAGCGGCAGCATGTAAATACTAAAGAGTGCGGGGCCAAGAACCGAACCCTGAGGAACTCCGCACGTTACCTTAACATAGTCCGAGGTCACATTATTATGGGAGACGCACTGCATCCTGTCAGTAAGATAAGAGTTCAACCACGACAAAGCTAAGTCTGACATACCAATACGTGTTTTGATACGCTCTAATAAAATATTATGATGGACGGTATCGAAAGCAGCGCTAAGATCAAGAAGCAGCAACATAGATGACGCATCAGAATCCATCGTTAGCAGTAGATCATTAGTCATTTTTGCGAGGGCTGTCTCCGTAGAGTGATTTGCCCTGAAACCGGATTGAAAAGGTTCACAGAGATTGTTAGACACTAAGTGTTCATTTAGCTGCTGTGCCACAATTTTTTCGAGGATTTTCGAAATAAAGGGAAGGTGGGACACCGGTCGGTAGTTTACCATGAGGTCAGGATCAAGGTTAGGTCTTTTGAGCAGAGGATGAATAACCGCTTTCTTGAATGCTAGGGGAACAGTGCCAGAGGAAAGTGATAAGTTTATAATATTTAGCACTGATGGACCTAATAATACAAAAAGCTCCTTGATAAGTTTCCCAGGAAGTGGGTCGAGTAAACATGTTGTTTGTTTTATCCCACTTACACGCTGTAATAGTTCCTCTAATGTTATTTCATCAAAAAGAGAGAGACTATTTTGTATTGCAGTATCCGTCGTAGATACAGTTGTAACTGTGTTCATAGAACCCAGTTGTAGCTGGGATGCGTTGTCTTTAATCTCCTTTCTAATGAGTTCAATTTTCTTATTAAAGAAATTCATAAAGTCATCTGCCGAGTGGGTGGAGCTATTGGGAGGAGTCCCTTGTTGGGTTAGGGATGCTACTGTACTAAACAAAAATTAAGTACACTGCAAAAAGTCAGTGTTCAAAAACAAGGAGAAAAAAAATACAAAAATGAGGGGTATTTTATTTAAACTAAGCAAAATTATCTTTTTTTATTCTGGCAACTTAGCTGCCAGTTTTTCTAGAGTAAAGACAAATGTATCGTCTTCCTATTCACAGTAATACACCAATAAATTAATTAAATTAACTTAAGTACACACACACACACTCGGTGTGGCGAAATTCTTCTCTTTCCCCAAAAATGCGACTTATACTCCAGTGCGACTTATATATGTTTTTTTCCTTCTTTATTATGCATTTTCGGCCTGTGCGACTTACACTCCGAAAAATGCGGTATATGTACTGCTTGCATACCTTTTAAACTTTAATAGTATCCAATATTGCAACAAATATTACAATTTTATTATTTATATTATTATTATTATTATTATATATTATTAAAATTATTAAAATTAATAAAGAATAGTGAACAACAGGCTGAATAAGTGTACGTTATATGAGGCATAAATAACCAACTGGTATGTTAACGTAACATATTATGGTAAGAGTCATTCAAATAACTATAACATATAGAACATGCTATACGTTTACCAAACAATCTGTCACTTCTAATCGCTAAATCCCATGAAATCTTATACGTCTAGTCTCTTACGTGAATGAGATCAATAATATTATTTGATATTTTACGCTAATGTGTTAATCATTTCACACATAAGTCGCTCCTGAGTATAAGTCGCACCCCCGGCCAAACTATGAAAAAAACTGCGACTTGTAGTCCGAAAAATACGGTAGTCTCTTTCCGTTTGAATGTTAGACCATCACGAGATGACGGTATGACTGTATTGATGTGGGCTGGTCTCCTAAAGCTTTAGTAAAACTTGATAATATTCCTATTCTGTCTTGATGGTCCTTCTTACTCAGCATATATGTCATCGAAAGAACTTGAATTGACCAGTGACTTTAATTCCCTGAGAGGTAGACTGGTCAGACGCAACACCATCCTCACCTATGGTCATGAGCTTTGGGTTATGACCGAAAGGACAAGATCACGGGTACAAGCGGCCGGAATGAGAAGTACCGTATTTTTCGGAGTATAAGTCGCTCTGGAGTATAAGTCGCACCGGCTGAAAATGCATAATAAAGAAGGAAAAAAACATATATACTGTAAGTCGCACTGGAGTATAAGTCGCATTTTTTGGGGAAATGTATTTGATAAAAGCCAACACCAAGAATAGACATTTGAAAGGCAATTTAAAATAAATGAAGAATAGTGAACAACAGGCTGAATAAGTGTACGTTATATGAGGCATAAATAAGCAACTGGTATGTTAACGTAACATATTATGGTAAGAGTCATTCAAATAACTATAACATATAGAACATGCTATACGTTTACCAAACAATCTCTCACTCCTAATCGCTAAATCCCATGAAATCTTATACGTCTAGTCTCTTACGTCAATGAGATCAATAATATTATTTGATATTTTACGCTAATGTGTCAATAATTTCACACATAAGTCGCTCCCGAGTATAAGTCGCACCCCCGGCCAAACTATGAAAAAAACTGCGACTTATAGTCCGAAAAATACGGTGCTGTCTTTTGTGATAAAATTATGTTGATTGAGCTGCCATTTTTTGACTGTAAAATCTACGGTTGTTGTTTTTAACGGTGTATTACTGTAAATGGGAAGACGCTACATTTGTTTTTACGCTAGAAAAAAAGGCAGCTAAGTTGCCAGAATAAAAAAAAGAACTTGTACTGTTTTTCCATTCACAATATAATGTTGTAAAAACCAATGTCAATTTAACGCAACAATTCTGGCAACTAAGCAGGCAGCTTTTTTCGTTAAACCCCCTCAAAATAACAGTAGTACTGTTTTTCCATTTACCTTAAAATGTTGTAAAAAAATACAAAAAACACTATATTTTACAGTAAAATTTTGTAAATGTAAAGTTTTACTGTAAAATCGACAATCTACTTTAAACAATTTATATACCGTATTTTTCGGACTATAAGTCGCACTGGAGTATAAGTTGCATTTTTTGGGGAAATGTATTTGATAAAACTCAACACCAAGAATAGACATTTGAAAGGCAATTTAAAATAAATGAAGAATAGTGAACAACAGGCTGAATAAGTGTACGTTATATGAGGCATAAATAACCAACTGGTATGTTAACGTAACATATTATGGTAAGAGTCATTCAAATAACTATAACATATAGAACATGCTATACGTTTACCAAACAATCTGTCACTCCTAATCGCTAAATCCCATGAAATCTTATACGTCTAGTCTCTTACGTGAATGAGATCAATAATATTACCGTATTTTCCGCACCATAAGGCGCCCTGGGTTATAAGCCGCGCCTTCAATGAACGGCATATTTCAAAACTTTGTCCACCTATAAGCCGCCCCGTGTTGTAAGCCGCATCTAACTGCGCTAAAGGAATGTCAAAAAAACATTCAAATAGGTCAGTCAAACTTTAATAATATATTAAAAACCAGCGTGATGTGGGCGCGCATGGAGTCGTATATCAACATGGACAGAGCTGCGTGAAAAAAGCCACCCGGCCTCTTCGCGTAAACTTAAACTTACCTTAACCACTCGCTCATCTTTTCTTCATCCATCCCTTCGAGTTAGCTTTTATGATGACGCCGGCTGGAAAGGTCTCTTTTGGCAAGGTCTTCCTTTTGAATATCACCATGGGTGGAAGTTTCTGGCCATTAGCATGGCAAGCTAGAACCACAGTGAAGGATGACTTCTCATTCCCTGTGGTGCGAATATTCACCGTACGTGCTCCCGTTGTATCCACAGTGCGGTTCACAGGAATATCAGTTGCTGTGAAATAGTAATCCGTGTGCGGATGGAGAGATTGCGTCTTTTCATGAACCGGATCCCTGTCGTTTAGTAGGAGCCATTTTGTGGTCTTTACAGATGTAAACACACAAAGGAAATGAAACGTACGGTAATATCCGCGCGCTTTTTCTTCTTCTACGCGGGCGGGTGGTTGCTTACAGTAGAAGAAGAAGCGCTTCCTGTTCTATGGGGGCGGGTGCTTACCTTGGCGGTTGCTTGCGTAGAAGAAGAAGCGCTTCCTGTTCTACCGGGAAAAAAGATGGCGGCTGTTTACCGAAGTTGCGAGACCGAAACTTTATGAAAATGAATCTTAATATTAATCCATATATAAAGCGCACCGGGTTATAAGCCGCACTGTCAGCTTTTGAGAAAATTTGTGGTTTTTAGGTGCGGCTAATAGTGCGGAAAATATGGTATTTGATATTTTACGGTAATGTGTCAATAATTTCACACATAAGTCGCTCCCGAGTATAAGTCGCAAAGTATAGTTTGGCCAAACTATGAAAAAAACTGCGACTTATAGTCCGAAAAATACGGTCCTGTCTTTTGTGATAAAATTATGTTGATTGAGCTGCCATTTTTTGACTGTAAAATCTACGGTTGTTGTTTTTAACGGTGTATTACTGTAAATGGGAAGACGCTACATTTGTTTTTACGCTAGAAAAAAAGGCAGCTAAGTTGCCAGAATAAAAAAAAAGAACTTGTACTGTTTTTCCATTCACAATATAATGTTGTAAAAGACAATGTCAATTTAACACAACAATTCTGGCAACTAAGCAGGCAGCTTTTTTCGTTAAACCCCCTCAAAATAACAGTAGTACTGTTTTTCCATTTACCTTAAAATGTTGTAAAAAAAAATACAAAAAACACTATATTTTACAGTAAAATTTTGTAAATGTAAAGTTTTACTGTAAAATCGACAATCTACTTTAAACAATTTATATACCGTATTTTTCGGACTATAAGTCGCACTGGAGTATAAGTCGCATTTTTGGGGGAAATTGACTTGATAAAAGCCAACACCAAGAATAGACATTTGAAAGGCAATTTAAAATAAATGAAGAATAGTGAACAACAGGCTGAATAAGTGTACGTTATATGAGGCATAAATAAGCAACTGGTATGTTAACGTAACATATTATGGTAAGAGTCATTCAAATAACTATAACATATAGAACATGCTATACGTTTACCAAACAATCTGTCACTCCTAATCGCTAAATCCCATGAAATCTTATATAAATAAAGAGATAAATAATATTATTTGATATTTTACGGTAATGTGTCAATAATTTCACACATAAGTCGCTCCCGAGTATAAGACGCACCCCCGGCCAAACTATGAAAAAAACTGCGACTTATAGTCCGAAAAATACGGTGCTGTCTTTTGTGATAAAATTATGTTGATTGAGCTGCCAGTTTTTTGACTGTAAAATCTACGGTTGTTGTTTTTAACGGTGTATTACTGTAAATGGGAAGACGCTACATTTGTTTTTACGCTAGAAAAAAAGGCAGCTAAGTTGCCAGAATAAAAAAAAAGAACTTGTACTGTTTTTCCATTCACAATATAATGTTGTAAAAATTTAACATAACAATTCTGGCAACTAAGCAGGCAGCTTTTTTCGTTAAACCCCCTCAAAATAACAGTAGTACTGTTTTTCCATTTACCGTAAAATGTTATAAAAAATACAAAAAAACACTATTTTACAGTAAAATTTTGTAAATGTAAAGTTTTTACTGTAAAATGGACAGTCTACTTCAAACAATGTATATAATGAAATGCAGAGGCATTATTCACTGTTCCAAGCGGCCCTCTGATGGCAGACATAACTGCCATGTGGCCCTCAATGAAAACCAGTTTGACGTCCCTGAACTAATAGAACATGAGGGTCATTTTTCTCAGGTTAGGTATTTTATTGCATGACAAGCTCAGATTGATGTGTCATTGGGGAATGTTAACCAGCTGTGCAAGATGGACATGTACTACTACATGGCGAGCTGCAGCGACTCCTGCGGCCGCCTCTGCTCCAACGCCTCCCAGACCAACTGCAGCGTGGAATGCTGCAACGGAACCGACTGCCTCAACGACACGTTTGCGTCCATGATGATGATGATGATGTCCACAGGTACACAACACGCTGCGACCATCTTCTCCTGTCGCTCCGGGCAGAAAGTCATTGTTTCAACTTTTTTTTTTGCCCGGCAGCTGCTCCAACCACCGCGCCCGTCACCACGGCCGTGGTCACCCCGCCGCTAACAACAGCAGATGACGTAAGGACTCCACATCCTCATTAGGACACTTTTCCACTGTACTAAGCACCTCTGTACTCCACTGGAGGTCACTTTTTCACCTGGAAAATGGTGAATGGTGTGTATTTATATACGGCTTGACTATACCTGCAAGTGACCACACCCACAGTGCTTTGCTTTATACGTCACATTCACACGCTGATGGCGGAAGCTGCCATGCAAGGCGCTAACCACTAGGGGTGTCTAAAAATGTTTTGAATGAATTGCGATTCTTATTTGTAACGATTCTTAATCAATTTTAAAAAAAAAAAAAAAAAAAAATTTTTTTTTTTTTTTTTTTTTAATTTAAATTTGTCCTGTCCAGCCACTCAGGCAAATCAGCGTTTTGATATCATATTGTATCAAATTAGCGAGACCTGGATACTGTGTTTTCATAATAAATTATATCAAATTAGCCAGACCTGGATCAGTGGTTTGATACCAAATGCTATCAAATTAGCGAGACCTGGATCTGTGTTTTGATATCAAATTAGCCAGACCTGGATCAGTGGTTTGATACCAAATGCTATCAAATTAGCGAGACCTGGATCGGTGTTTTGATATCAAATTAGCCAGACCTGGATCAGTGGTTTGATACCAAATGCTATCAAATTAGCAAGACCTGGATCGGTGTTTTGATATCAAATTAGCCAGACCTGGATCAGTATTTTGATATCAAATTAGCCAGACCTGGATCAGTGTTTTGATAACAAATGATATCAAATTAGCCAGACCTGGATCAGTGTTTTGATAATCAAATTTGCAAAATCTGGATCAGTGTTTTGATATCAAATGCTATCAAATTAATGAGACCTGATCAGTGTTTTGATATCAAATAAGCCAGACCTGGATCAGTGTTTTGATACCAAATGCTATCAAATTAGCCAGACCTGGATCAGTGTTTTGATATCAAATGTGCGAAACCTGGATCAGTGTTTTGATATCAAATGCTATCAAATTAGTGAGACCTGGTCAGTGTTTGGATATCAAATAAGCCAGACCCGAATCAGTGTTTTGATACCAAATGCTATCAAATTAGCAAGACCTGGATCGGTGTTTTGATATTAAATTAAGCAGACCTGTATCAGTATTTTGATATCAAATTAGCGAGACCTGGATCAGTGTTTTGATACCAAATGCTATCAAATTAGCAAGACCTGGATTGGTGTTTTGATATCAAATTAGGCAGACCTGGATCAGTATTTTGATATCAAATTAGCCAGACCTGAATCAGTGTTTTGATATCAAATTAGCCAGACCTGGATCAGTGTTTTGATATCAAATTAGCGAAACCCGGATCAGTGTTTTGATACCAAATGCTATCAAGTTAGCGAGACCTGGATCGGTGTTTTGATATCAAATTAGCCAGACCTGGATCAGTGTTTTGATATCAAATGTGCGAAACCTGGATCAGTGTTTTGATATCAAATGCTATCAAATTAGTGAGACCTGGTCAGTGTTTGGATATCAAATAAGCCAGACCCGAATCAGTGTTTTGATACCAAATGCTATCAAATTAGCAAGACCTGGATCGGTGTTTTGATATTAAATTAGCCAGACCTGGATCAGTGTTTTGATAATCAAATTTGCGAAACCTGGATCAGTGTTTTGATATCAAATGCTATCAAATTAGTGAGACCTGATCAGTGTTTTGATATCAAATTAAGCAGACCTGTATCAGTATTTTGATATCAAATTAGCCAGACCTGGATCAGTGTATTGATACCAAATGATATCAAATTAGCGAGACCTGGATCAGTTTTTTGCTTTTAAATTTGCAAAATCTGGATCAGTGTTTTGATATCAAATGCTATCAAATTAGTGAGACCTGATCAGTGTTTTGATATCAAATAAGCCAGACCTGGATCAGTGTTTTGATACCAAATGCTATCAAATCAGCAAGACCTGGATTGGTGTTTTGATATCAAATTAGGCGGACCTGGATCAGTATTTTGATATCAAATTAGCCAGACCTGGATCAGTGTTTTGATATCAAATTAGTGAGACCTGGATCAGTGTTTTGATATCAAATTAGCGAAACCCGAATCAGTGTTTTGATACCAAATGCTATCAAATTAGCGAGACCTGAATCGGTGTTTTGATATCAAATTAGCCAGACCTGAATCAGTGTTTTGATATCAAATGTGCGAAACCTGGATCAGTGTTTTGATATCAAATTAGTGAGACCTGATCAGTGTTTTGATATCAAATAAGCCAGACCCGAATCAGTGTTTTGATACCAAATGCTATCAAATTAGCAAGACCTGGATCGGTGTTTTGATATTAAATTAGCCAGACCTGGATCAGTGTTTTGATAATCAATTTTGCGAAACCTGAATCAGTGTTTTGATATCAAATGCTATCAAATTAGTGAGACCTGATCAGTGTTTTGATATCAAATTAGGCAGACCTGTATCAGTATTTTGATATCAAATTAGCCAGACCTGGATCAGTGTTTTGATACCAAATGATATCAAATTAGCGAGACCTGGATCAGTGTTTTGATATCAAATTAGCGAAACCCGGATCAGTGTTTTGATGCCAAATGCTATCAAATTAGCGAGACCCGGATCAGTGTTTTGATGCCAAATGCTATCAAATTAGCGAGACCTGGATCGGTGTTTTAATATCAAATTGGGGAGACCTGGATCAGTGTTTTGATATCTAATTAGTGAGACCTGATTAGTGTTTTCATATCAAATGAGCCAGACCTGGATCAGTGTTTTGATACCAAATGATATCTAATTAGCATGACCTGGATCAGTGTTTTGATATCAAATTAGGGAAACCTGGATCGGCAGTTTTGAATCCAAATGATATCAAATATAAAATATATATTTAAATATATGCAGCTGAGATAGGCTCCAGCACCCCCCGTGACCCCAAAAGGGACAAGCGGTAGAAAATGGATGGATGGATGGATATATCCATGGATATTGTCGGAGGCAGATATTTACATATATCCGTATTTAAGTGTTACTTCTTTATTTTCATAATCATATTACAAAACAGCTAGTGTTTTTCTTCCAATTGTGGTCTTTTGGTTGTCTGCAAATACTGTGTGCTAACCTTGAGTGTGGAATGTAAGAAAGAGAGATACTCCTTCTTCTTATCTATTCTTATGTCCAGGTGCGGAGGACAATGGGCATGTGTTTAGGCTGGAAAGACAAGACAACGAGGGTGGGAGGGAGAGAGACTTTATAGAAGAGAAGGTTTCAATTTTTTTTAAATCAGACCATCTTAGCTGCGCGATTGAATGTTCTATGCTGGACTGGTCTCATGATATTTACAAAGCTTTGCAAATATATTACAAAATACCTATTCTGTCTCTGGTGGTTCTTTTACTCAGCTTTACGTGTCGTAAAGAGCTTGGGAGCGACGACCAGAAACTTGAATTCCCTGGGAGGAACAACTGGTCCAAACGCAATAATATATATGCAGTCTATTCAATTGCAAAGTGTCCAAAGTGGGGCTGATAGAGTAGACAAGGACTAGGGCAAGTAGGAGGACCCATATGGTCCTTCATAAGCTGATGACCGTCTACTTTTCTCCTTTCCTCTGTCAGAGTAACAAGTGCCATGAAGGGACGTGCAGCGGAGCTACTTGCTACACGAGCATCAGCACGATGATGAAGTGTTCCTCCACACAGCTGCACTGTCAGGTGAGGCCGACGACTGGCTGTGTTTCCACCAGTACAATGTTGGGAACCTTTCATAAAGACAACCAAAACAAGAGTCTGGCTTCTGTGGTGAAGAGCCACACGCCAAGGACACCAAATGCTGGGTGTGCTCCATCTGTTGTTGTCCTTTGTCCTATTTCTTTTGTTGAGGCCACTGGCTGCTGTTGCACTGTCACGCTGATATGATGTCACGCTGATATGATGTCATGCTGATATGATGTCATGCTGATATGATGTCATGCTGATATGATGTCATGCAGCTATCGCCATCCCAGTGGCGGTGGTGTTGATAGTAGGCTTGCAAACTGATAAAGGTGCAACATATTCCAACTTTAGTGAAGCCGATGTTGCTAATAGTCGGCTTGCAACTTCACAAGTAGATCTAAAAGTATTGTTATAAACACTCTATTTGGTTGTTTAGACCAGTGGTCCCCAACCACCGGGCTGCAGCCCGGTACCGGTCTGCGGACCGATTGGTACCAGGCCGCACAAGAAAAACATTTTTATTTTTTTTTTTATTTTTTTTTGTATTAAATCAACATAAAAACACAATATACTGTATACATTATATATCAATATATATCAATACAGTCTGCAGGGATACAGTCCGTAAGCACACATGATTGTATTTCTTTATAAAAATAAAATAAAAAAAATCACCCCCCTAAAATCACTAACTATTGTAGTTTATAAGTTAACTTTTTATTATTAATAAGTACCCCCCCCATCTTGTCCAAATCTCCCCAAACTTATTCCATTCGTTTGCGCTACATTTGTGCAGATTTGTGCTGCCCAATTCTTTGTTGACTAACTTTTGTAGTTTATATTTTAACTTTTCATTGTAAATAACTAGCCCCCGCCCCCTGCCATCTTGTCCAAATTTTTCCAAACGTATTCCATTCGTTTGCGCTACATTTGTGCAGATTTGTGCTGCCCCGTTTTTTCTCGACTAACTTTGTAGTTTATATTTTAACTTTTTATTGTAAACAATTAGCCACCCCCCCCCCCCCCCCCCTTTCCCGCCATCTTGTCCAAATCTTTCCAAACTTATTCCATTCCTTTGTGCTACATTTGTGCAGATTTGTGCGGCACAATTTTTTCTCTACTAACTTTTGTAGTTTATATGTTAACTTTTTATTGTAAATAACTATCACCCCCATCTTGTCCAAATCTCCACAAACTTATTCCATTGTTTGCGGTACATTTGTGAAGATTTGTGCGGCACAATTTTTTTTATCTACTAACTTTTGTAGTTTATATGTTAACTTTTTATTGTAAATAACTATCCCCCCCATCTTGTCCAAATCTTTCCAAATTTATTGCATTCGTTTGCGCTACATTTGTGCTGCCCAATTTTTTGTGGACTAACTATTGTAGTTTATATGTTACCTTTTTATTGTAAATAACTAGCCCCCCATCTTGTCCAAATCTCCCCAAACGTATTCTATTCCTTTGCGCTACATTTGTGCAGATTTGTGCTGCCCAATTTTTGTTGACTAACTATTGTAGTTTATATGTTAACTTTTTATTATTAATAGTATCCCCCCTCCCCATCTTGTCCAAATCTCCCCAAACTTATTCCATTCCTTTGCGCTACATTTGTGCAGATTTGTGCTGCCCAATTTTTTGTTCTCTAACTATTGTAGTTTACCTGAGATGAGGTGGCGACTTGTCCAGGGTGTACCCCGCCTTCCGCCCGATTGTAGCTGAGATAGGCTCCAGCACCCCCCAAGACCCCAAAGGGAATAAGCGGTAGAAAATGGATGGATGGATGTAAATAACTAGCCCCCCATCTTGTCTAAATCTTCCCAAACTTATTCCATTCCTTTGCGCTACATTTGTGCAGATTTGTGCTGCCCAATTTTTTGTGGACTAACTATTGTAGTTTATATGTTAACTTTTTATTATAAATAGTAGCCCCCTCCCATCTTGTCCAAATCTCCCCAAACTTATTCCATTCCTTTGCGCTACATTTGTGCAGATTTGTGCTGCCCAATTTTTTGTTCTCTAACTATTGTAGTTTATATGTTAACTTTTTATTGTTAATAACTAGCCCCCCCATCTTGTCCAAATCTTCCCAAACATATTCCATTCCTTTGCGCTACATTTGTGCAGATTTGTGCTGCCCAATTTTTTGTTCTTTAACTATTGTAGTTTATATTTGAACTTTTCATTGTTAATAACTACCCCCCCATCTTGTCCAAATCACCCCAAACTTATTCCATTCCTTTGTGCTACATTTGTGCAGATTTGTGCTGCCCAATTTTTTGTTGACTAACTATTGTAGTTCATATGTTAAATTTGTATTATTAATTGTAGCCCCCCACCCCCATCTTGTCAAAATCTCCCCAAACTTATTCCATTCGTTTGCGCTACATTTGTGCAGATTTGTGCTGCCCCATTTTTTTCTCAACTAACTTTTGTAGTTTATATGGTAACTTTTTATTGTAAATAACTACCCCCCCCCCCCCCCCCCCCCCCCCATCTTGTCCAAATCTCCCCAAACTTTTTCCATTTGTTTGCGCTACATTTGTGCAGATTTGTGCTGCCTTATTTTTTGTGGACTAACTATTGTAGTTTATATGTAAACTTGTTATTGTTAATAACTAGCCCCAAGTTTCAAGTTTATTCACAATACCATATTACAATTACAACAGTAGTGAATATCCATTTAAGGATATTCACTTGTCTTGTCAAAAATCTCCCCAAACTTATTCCATTCGTTTGCGCTACATTTGTGCAGATTTGTGCTGCCCCATTTTTGTTGACTAACTATTGTAGTTTATATGCTAACTTTGTATTATTAATAGTAGCCCCCCCAATCTTGTCAAAATCTCCCCAAACTTATTCCATTCGTTCACGCTACATTTGTGCAGATTTGTGCTACCCAATTTTTTGTGGACTAACTATTGTAGTTTATATGTTAACTTTTTATTGTTAATAACTAGCCCCAAGTTGCAAGTTTATTCACAATACCATATTACAATTACAACAGTAGTGAATATCCATTTAAGGATATTCACTTGTCTTGTCAAAAATCTCCCCAAACTTATTTCATTCCTTTGCGCTACATTTGTGCAGATTTGTGCTGCCCAATTTTTGTTGACTAACTATTGTAGTTTATATGTTAACGTTTTATTATTAATAGTAGCCCCCCCCCCCCCCATCTTGTCAAAATCTCCCCAAACTTATTTCATTCGTTTGCGCTACATTTGTGCAGATTTGTGCTGCCCAATTTTTGTTGACTAACTATTGTAGTTTATATGTTAACTTTTTATTATTAATAAGTATCTATAAATAAAGTTGATTTGATTTGATTTGATTTGATCCCCCCCCCATCTTGTCCAAATCTCCCCAAACTTATTCCATTCGTTTGCGCTACATTTGTGCAGATTTGTGCTACCTAATTTTTGTTGACTAACTATTGTAGTTTATATGTTAAATTTGTATTATTAATAGTAGCCCCCCCCCATCTTGTCAAAATCTCCCCAAACTTATTCCATTCGTTTGCGCTACATTTGTGCAGATTGTGCTGCCCAATTTTTGTTGACTAACTATTGTAGTTTATATGTTAACTTTTTATTATTAATAGTAGCCCCCCCCCATCTTGTCCAAATCCCCCCAAACTTATTCCATTCGTTTGCGCTACATTTGTGCAGATTTGTGCTACCTAATTTTTGTTGACTAACTATTGTAGTTTATATGTTACATTTTTATTATTAATTGTAGCCCCCCACCCCCATCTTGTCCAAATCTCCCCAAACGTATTCCATTCGTTTGCGCTACATTTGTGCAGATTTGTGCTGCCCAATTTTTGTTGACTAACTATTGTAGTTTATATGTTAACTTTTTATTATTAATAGTAGCCCCCCCCCCCATCTTGTCAAAATCTCCCCAAACTTATTCCATTCGTTTGCGCTACATTTGTGCAGATTTGTGCTACCTAATTTTTGTTGACTAACTATTGTAGTTTATATGTTAAATTTGTATTATTAATTGTATCCCCCCACCCCCATCTTGTCAAAATCTCCCCAAACGTATTCCATTCGTTTGCGTTACATTTGTGCAGATTTGTGCTGCCCAATTTTTGTTGACTAACTATTGTAGTTTATATGTTAACTTTTTATTATTAATAGTAGCCCCCCCCCCCCCCCCCCATCTTGTCCAAATCTCCCCAAACGTATTCCATTCGTTTGCGCTACATTTGTGCAGATTTGTGCTACCTAATTTTTGTTGACTAACTATTGTAGTTTATATGTTAACTTTTTATTATTAATAGTAGCACCCCCCCCCCCCATCTTGTCCAAATCTCCCCAAACGTATTCCATTAGTTTGCGCTACATTTGTGCAGACTTGTGCAGCCCAATTTTTTGTGGACTAACTATTGTAGTTTATATGTTAACTTTTTATTGTAAATAACTAGCCCTCCCATCTTGTCCAAATCTCCCCAAACTTATTCCATTCCTTTGCGTTACATTTGTGCAGATTTGTGCTGCCCAATTTTTTCCCAACTAACTTTTGTAATTTATATTTTAACTTTTTATCGTTCATAACTATCCCCCTGCCCCCATCTTGTCCAAATCACCACAAACGTATTCCATAGTTTGCGCTACATTTGTGCAGATTTGTGCTGCACAATTTTTTCTCGACTAACTATTGTAGTTTATATCTTAACTTTTTATTGTAAATAACTATCCCCCCAATCTTGTCCAAATCTCCCCACGCTTATTCCATTTGTTTGCGCTACATTTGTGCAGATTTGTGCTGCCCAATTTTTTCCCCGACTAACTTTTATAGTTTATATGTTTTTATTGTAAATAACTAGCTCCCCCCATCTCAACATAAAAACTATGATAGTTATACAACAGCATTTGCAGCACAGGCCAGAGCAAACATAGCACAATCTAAAGAGACAGGGTTGGGGGGCTCGCTTAATAACATAAAACCATCATATGTTTATAACATAGAAACTGTGATAGTTAGACAAAAATAATTGCAACACAACACAAACGTTTGGGAAAGGTTTGGGGAGGCAGGGTATGAATCATAAAACGTTAATTACTCCAGTCTGTGGAACGCTCTCCCTGACCACCTGAGGGCACCACAGACTGTGGATGCTTTTAAAAAAGGCTTAAAAACTCTTCTTTAAAAAAATAAAAAAATAAAAAAAAAAGCATTTTTTTTAGATATATGCATACTAGTTTTAGCTATTTGGCTGTTCTAGGTTTTTTTTTTTTTTTTATTATCTTTTTATTTTTATTTTATTAATACACTGTAGCACTTTGAGGTTGTTTACTCAATGTAAAGTGCTTTTTACAAATAAAATCTATTATTATTATTATTATTAATAACATAAAATCTATAATAGTTAGGCAAAAACATTTCCAGCACAAATGTGGCACAAACAAATCAAACATAAATGTGCCTTATAGTCCAAAAAATACGATACATGATTTAGTACGGTAATATTTATTACTAAACATATCTGAACTACATTATTGGGTGTGTCTTTTAAGCTCACACTCAGGCTCCCATTACCAAATCTACTTCTGGTCGCTAAGAGTGAAAAAGTAAACCCTCGTTTATCGCTGTTAATTGCTTTCGGGCCTGTAATTTCCGCTAAGTAGTGATTATTGATTATAAATTGTACATTTTCATAACTATCGCATAAAAACCCTGTTTACAAATTTCTAAACACGACGTACGACCCCTTTCTCTTCCTCGAAGCTGAAAAAAGAGATGGTCGGCTCAGACATGCGGTGGACAGCCGGCTGCACGACCAACTGCTTGGACGAAACGGCGTGCACAGCCACCACGCAGCCGCCGTGCCACCTGGAGTGCTGCAACGCCACCCTCACTTCCTGCCTGTGGCTGAACGGCACCATGAACGTCTTTTCGTCCGCCACCGGCGGTCCCCTTCTTCAAGCGGGACTCATGACGTTTTTACTTGCCTTTCTGGTCGCTTCCGGGTTCCTGCTGTGAGAAAGCACATGGAAAGTCTTTATTCGTTGCTGATTGTATGTACAGAATGTTTGGAATCATATTAAAAACTTTTTTTTTTGTCTTAAGACCGGTGGCAATTTGATTTGAAAATATTTATAGAGAAATGCAGGAATCAGAAGCACCATCACATTACTCAATAACTACTGCAGGTGTGCCTAATAATATTGTGCTTTTTTTTCATTGTCCTCTCTTAAAGCCATTTGTGAGAATAACGCAGCTGTGACAATATATGATGCACTTTACACAAGCTGTTTTTGTTTTTTTCTCTCTACAGGCATTTTTAAGATTGTTTAGATTCTAATTCAATCAGTCTGTATCGTGCTTCTTTTTATTTTTATATTTTTTTCCTGTGCATTGTGATTACTTTTGTGTCGTTTTTTAAGGCAAACACGTGAAACAAAGTCAATTTCATATATTTTGTGTATTGTACAAAATGTAATTGTTTCTATAATTAAATAAAGCTTACAAATTGCATGCCTGATACAGATAATGTGTTTTATTATCGTGTACAATTGGGGGTATTATTAATTTGGAATATTAAAAAGGAACCCAAAACATTTTTTTTTTGGTATCACTGGCCTCCAGCGGATTAAAAAATAAATAAAACATTAATCACACTCTATTGTAAACACGCAAGCTGTAACATAGTTTGTTGTTTTCATCTAAAGGCATTTTTAAGATTGTTTAGATTCTAATTCAATCAGTCTGTATCGTGCTTCTTTTTATTTTTATATTTTTTTCCTGTGCATTGTGATTAC
The DNA here is from genome assembly GCF_033978685.3 of Nerophis lumbriciformis. NCBI lineage: Eukaryota > Metazoa > Chordata > Actinopteri > Syngnathiformes > Syngnathidae > Nerophis > Nerophis lumbriciformis. Next base: position 67,826,678 of record NC_084551.2, on the reverse strand, counting down.
TTTTGTGTCGTTTTTAAGGCAAACATGTCAAACAAAGTCAATTTCATATATTTTGTGTTTTGCACAAAATATAATTGTTTCTATAATTAAATAAATCTTACAAATTGCATGCCTGATACAGATGATGTGTTTTATTACCGTGTCCGATTGGGGGTATTATTCATTTGGAATATTAAAAAGAAACCCAAAACATTTTTGTTGGTATCATTGGCCTACAGCGGATTAAAAAAAACAAAAAACAATCACACTCTATTGTAAACACGCAAGCTGTAACATAGTTTGTTGTTTTCATCTAAAGGCATTTTTAAGATTGTTTAGATTCTAATTCAATATATCGTGCTTTTTTTCTTCTTTTTTTTTCGTTTTTCCTGTGCATTGTGATTACTTTTGTGTCGTTTTTTTAAGGCAAACATGTCAAACAAAGTCAATTTCATATATTTTGTGTATTGTACAAAATGTAATTGTTTCTATAATTAAACAAATCTTACAAATTGCATGCCTGATACAGATAATGTGTTTTATTACCGTGTGCAATTGGGGGTATTATTCATTTTGGATATTAAAAAGGAACACAAAAAAAATATTTTCTTTTGGTATCATTGGCCTACATGGGATTAAAAAATATATAAAAATGTATCAGACTCTATTGTAAACTCGACGTCACTCGCATGCGCACTTCGATTAAGTAAAAAAAACAAAGGAAGTTGACCTGGAGGAAGTCGATACTATTACAAAATAAAATAAAAGTCGAACACCTTAAAAAAAATTGTTTTTTTAAGGCAAACATGTCAAAGTTAATTTCATATATTTTGTGTATTGTACAAAATATAATTGTTTCTATAATTAAATCAATCTTACAAATTGCATGCCTGATACAGATGATGTGTTTTATTACCGTGTGCAATTGGGGGTATTATTCATTTGGAATATTAAAAAGGAACACAAAAAAAAGAATAATTTGGTATCATTGGCCTACATCAGATTTTTTTTTAATTATCAGACTCTATTGTAAACACGCAATATGTTACATGTTTTGGTTTTTTTCTCTAAAGGCATTTTTAAGATTGTTTAGATTCTAATTCAATCAGTCTGTATCGTGCTTCTTTTATTTATTTTTATTTTTTCATTTTTCCTGTGCCTTGTTATTACTTTTGTGTCGTTTTTTAGGCAAACATGTCAAACAAAGTCAATTTCATATATTTTGTGTATTGCACAAAATGTAATTGTTTCTATAATTAAATAAATCTTACAAATTGCATGCCTGATACAGATAATGTCTTTTATTATCGTGTGTAATTGGGGGTATTATTCATTTGGAATATTAAAAAGGAACACAAAAAAAAATTTGGTATCATTGGCCTACATTGGATTAAAAAATGTATCAGACTCTATTGTAAACTCGACGTCACTCGCATGCGCACTTCGATAAAGTAAAAAACAAAGGAAGTTGACTGGGAGGAAGTCGCTACTATTACAAAATAAAATGAAAATCGAACACCTTAAAAAAATTTGTTTTTTTTTTAAGGCAAACATGTCAAACAAAGTCAATTTCATATATTTTGTGTATTGTACAAAATGTAATTGTTTCTATAATTAAATAAATCTTACAAATTGCATGCCTGATACAGATGATGTGTTTTATTACCGTGTCCGATTGGGGGTATTATTCATTTGGAATATTAAAAAGGAACCCAAAAAAATTTTTTGTTGGTATCACTGGCCTACAGCGGATTAAAAAAAAATAAAAATTAATCACACTCTATTGTAAACACGCAAGCTGTAACATAGTTTGTTGTTTTCATCTAAAGGCATTTTTAAGATTGTTTAGATTCTAATTCAATATATCGTGCTTTTTTTCTTCTTTTTTTTTCCGTTTTTCCTATGCATTGTGATTACTTTTGTGTCGTTTTTTTAAGGCAAACATGTCAAACAAAGTCAATTTCATATATTTTGTGTATTGCACAAAATGTAATTGTTTCTATAATTAAATAAATCTTACAAATTGCATGCCTGATACAGATAATGTATTTTATTACCGTGTCCGATTGGGGGTATTATTCATTTGGAATATTAAAAAGGAACCCAAAAAAAATTTTTGTTGGTATCACTGGCCTCCAGCGGATTAAAAAAAAATAATAATAATAATCACACTCTATTGTAAACACGCAAGCTGTAACATAGTTTGTTGTTTTCATCTAAAGGCATTTTTAAGATTGTTTAGATTCTAATTCAATATATCGTGCTTTTTTTCTTCTTTTTTTTTTCGTTTTTCCTATGCATTGTGATTACTTTTGTGTCGTTTTTTAAGGCAAACATGTCAAACAAAGTCAATTTCATATATTTTGTGTTTTGCACAAAATGTAATTGTTTCTATAATTAAACAAATCTTACAAATTGCATGCCTGATACAGATAATGTGTTTTATTACCGTGTGCAATTGGGGGTATTATTCATTTGGATATTAAAAAGGAACACAAAAAAAAAAATTTATTTTGGTATCATTGGCCTAAATCGGATTAAAAAATATATAAAAATGTATCAGACTCTATTGTAAACTCGACGTCACTCGCATGCGCACTTCGATTAAGTAAAAAAAACAAAGGAAGTTGACCTGGAGGAAGTCGATGCTATTACAAAATAAAATAAAAGTCGAACACCTTAAAAAAAATTGTTTTTTTAAGGCAAACATGTCAAACAAAGTCAATTTCATATATTTTGTGTATTGTACAAAATATAATTGTTTCTATAATTAAATCAATCTTACAAATTGCATGCCTGATACAGATAATGTGTTTTATTACCGTGTCCAATTGGGGGTATTATTCATTTGCAATATTAAAAAGGAACACAAAAAAAAAAAAATGGTATCATTGGCCTACATCAGATTTTAAAAAAATTATCAAACTCTATTGTAAACACGCAAGCTGTTACATGTTTTGGTTTTTTTCTCTAAAGGCATTTTTAAGATTGTTTAGATTCTAAATCAGTCTGTATCGTGCTTCTTTTATTTATTTATTTATTTTCATTTTTCCTGTGCATTGTGATTACTTTTGTGTCGTTTTTTAAGGCAAACATGTCAAACAAAGTCAATTTCATATATTTTGTGTATTGTACAAAATGTAATTGTTTCTATAATTAAACAAATCTTACAAATTGCATGCCTGATACAGATAATGTGTTTTATTACCGTGTCCGATTGGGGGTATTATTCATTTTGGATATTAAAAAGGAACACAAAAAAAAAAAATTATTTTGGTATCATTGGCCTAAATCGGATTAAAAAATATATAAAAATGTATCAGACTCTATTGTAAACTCGACGTCACTCGCATGCGCACTTCGATTAAGTAAAAAAACAAAGGAAGTTGACCTGGAGGAAGTCGATACTATTACAAAATAAAATAAAAGTCGAACACCTTAAAAAAAATTGTTTTTTTAAGGCAAACATGTCAAAGTCAATTTCATATATTTTGTGTATTGTACAAAATATAATTGTTTCTATAATTAAATCAATCTTACAAATTGCATGCCTGATACAGATGATGTGTTTTATTACCGTGTGCAATTGGGGGTATTATTCATTTTGGATATTAAAAAGGAACACAAAAAAAATAATAATTTGGTATCATTGGCCTACATCAGATTTTTTAAAAATTATCAGACTCTATTGTAAACACGCAATATGTTACATGTTTTGGTTTTTTTTCTCTAAAGGCATTTTTAAGATTGTTTGGATTCTAATTCAATCAGTCTGTATCGTGCTTCTTTTATTTATTTTTATTTTTTCATTTTTCCTGTGCCTTGTTATTACTTTTGTGTCGTTTTTTAGGCAAACATGTCAAACAAAGCCAATTTCATATATTTTGTGTATTGCACAAAATATAATTGTTTCTATAATTAAATAAATATTACAAATTGCATGCCTGATACAGATAATGTGTTTTATTACCGTGTGCAATTGGGGGTATTATTCATTTGAAATATTAAAAAGGAACACACACAAAAATGTGGTATCATTGGCCTACATTGGATTAAAAAATGTATCAGACTCTATTGTAAACTCGACGTCACTCGCATGCGCACTTCGATTAAGTAAAAAACAAAGGAAGTTGACTGGGAGGAAGTCGCTACTATTACAAAATAAAATGAAAATCGAACACCTTAAAAAAAATGTTGTTTTTTTTAAGGCAAACATGTCAAACAAAGTCAATTTCATATATTTTGTGTATTGTACAAAATGTAATTGTTTCCATAATTAAATAAATCTTACAAATTGCATGCCTGATGCAGAGAATGTGTTTTATTACCGTGTGCAATTGGGGGTATTATTCATTTGCAATATTAAAAGGGAACACATCATTCGCCTACATCGGATTAAAAAAATATTTTTAAATAATCAAACTATTGTAAACACGCACAGTGGCCTCAGCGTCACTCGCATGCGCACTTCAATAAAGTGAAAACAAAGGAAGTTGACCGGGAGGAAGTTGCTACTATTACAAAATAAAATAAAACTCGAACGCCTTAAAAATTAGTGGGGGGTTTTTACGTGAAAATAGATTAAAGTAATACAACATATGGATGGATGAGTATAGTGTAATATATTTGAGAGGATTCTTATCTTGTATTGGCTGTTAAGTAGAGGAGACACGGACATCAGCGTGGATCTACGGGAGCTTTATTTTGTAAGCAAATGCGCCACAGCGTCAAATCCGGTATTTAAACAAATCACTATTTATTCGGAATCAAAATATATGTATTCATATTATACATATATCATATTATTTTAGCATTATGGACAAGCGATGCACCGCAAATTCGGTCAGCTTAAATACAAACCGAAACCGAACGTGATGAAATATTTCCGCTGGCGACTGTGTCTTTCCGGCGCACGCAAGTGACGTAATTCGCTCAAAACTGACTAGGAAAAAAAAAATCACATTCCGGTTTTGTACTTATTTTGATTTTTGTTTCTCGACTGTTTGTTGATGTTGAAATCTATAAATAAAAGGTTTTAAAAAATGGTTTTATTTTTTTTATCCGTTTAGTCTGCAGTCACATTTGAAAAGATGAGATTCCAATCGGATTCAGGACTAATGTGGCCCGAATCTGGTGCCAAAGGATCAGGTTTGAAGCACTTTGGAGCGTTTAGACTGGCAAAAAATCAGATCTGTGTCACTTAAGAGCAAAAAAATCTAATTTGGTGTGCAGTGTAAACGGGGCCATAGTTAACTAACTATGGGCAATGATAGCAACTGGCCACTAGAGGGCGCTGTCAGTTGTAAACAAACATGGCGGATAACCGCAACAAACTAGGTTTTTTTTTAATTGAACAACAAACATACATTTATAATTCACTCAACAGCCAAGGCACTTTCAACAACAAGGAAAGAAAACAAAAGCAAATACAGAGAGTATTAAATATTATTAAATAATAATAATAAAAAATATATAAAAAACAAAAAGGGCTACCTCAATAACTTTAAATGTAGCAGTTTCATGTCTTCCTTTGAGCGATATTTCCCGCATCTACTTTCTTTTGGCAATCAAGAATATTTCAGTTGTTTTCATCCTTCTTTGTGGGGACATGTCAGGATTGGTTTAAAAATAGGACTCAAATTGCAGAGGTGGGGAATAATCCGGCAGGCTTTTATTTTGAAAAGTTCACTTTTCACCTCTTGAGTCAGGGCAATTCAACAACGGCTATAAACTTTAACGAGGCGAAAAAAGGTTTCACAAAATGTGAACAAACCGCAAATCACTCCAAAAAGGAGGGGGGAAAAAAAATATATATATATATATATATGTGTGTGTGTGTGTGTGTGTGTGTGTGTGTGTGTGTGTGTGTGTGTGTGTGTGTGTGTGTGTGTGTGTGTGTGTGTGTGTGTGTGTGTGTGTGTGTGTGTGTGTGTGTGTGTGTGTGTATACATACAAACCCCGTTTCCATATGAGTTGGGAAATTGTGTTAGATGTAAATATAAACGGAATACAATGATTTGCAAATCCTTTTCAACCCATATTCAGTTGAATATGCTACAAAGACAACATATTTGATGTTCAAACTCATAAACTTTTTTTTTTTTTGTTGCAAATAATCATTAACTTTAGAATTTGATGCCAGCAACACGTGACAAAGAAGTTGGGAAAGGTGGCAATAAATACTGATAAAGTTGAGGAATGCTCATCAAACACTTATTTGGAACATCCCACAGGTGAACAGGCTAATTGGGAACAGGTGGGTGCCATGATTGGGTATAAAAGTAGATTCCATGAAATGCTCAGTCATTCACAAACAAGGATGGGGCGAGGGTCACCACTTTGTCAACAAATGCGTGAGCAAATTGTTGAACGGTTTAAGAAAAACCTTTCTCAACCAGCTATTGCAAGGAATTTAGGGATTTCACCATCGACGCTCCGTAATATCATCAAAGGGTTCAGAGAATCTGGAGAAATCACTGCACGTAAGCAGCTAAGCCCGTGACCTTTGATCCCTCAGGCTGTACTGCATCAACAAGCGACATCCGTGTGTAAAGGATATCACCACATGGGCTCAGGAACACTCCAGAAACCCAGTGTCAGTAACTACAGTTGGTCGCTACATCTGTAAGTGCAAGTTAAAACTCTCCTATGCAAGGCGAAAACCGTTTATCAACAACACCCAGAAACGCCGTCGGCTTCGCTGGGCCTGAGCTCATCTAAGATGGACTGATACAAAGTGGAAAAGTGTTCTGTGGTCTGACGAGTCCACATTTCAAATTGTTTTTGGAAACTGTGGACGTCGTGTCCTCCGGACCAAAGAGGAAAAGAACCATCCGGATTGTTATAGGCGCAAAGTGTAAAAGGCAGCATGTGTGATGGTATGGGGGTGTATTAGTGCCCAAGACATGGGTAACTTACACATCTGTGAAGGTGCCTTTAATGCTGAAAGGTACATACAGGTTTTGGAGCAACATATGGACGTTACCATGGACGCCCCTGCTTATTTCAGCAAGACAATGCCAAGCCACGTGTTACATCAACGTGGCTTCATAGTAAAAGAGTGCGGGTACTAGACTGGCCTGCCTGTAGTCCAGACCTGTCTCCCATTGAAAATGTGAAGCCTAAAATAGCAGAAGGGAGACCCCCGGACTGTTGAACAACTTAAGCTGTACATCAAGCAAGAATGGGAAAGAATTCCACCTGAGAAGCTTCAAAAATGTGTCTCCTCAGTTCCCAAACCTTTACTAAGTGTTGTTAAAAGGAAAGGCCATGTAACACAGTGGTGAACATGCCCTTTCCCAACTACTTTGGCACGTGTTGCAGCCATGAAATTCTAAGTTAATTATTATTTGCAAAAAAAAAATAAAGTTTATGAGTTTGAACATCAAATATGTTGTCTTTGTAGTGCATGCAACTGAATATGGGTTGAAAAGGATTTGCAAATCATTGTATTCCGTTTATATTTACATCTAACACAATTTCCCAACTCATATGGAAACGGGGTTTGTGTATATATATATATATATATATATATATATATATATATATATATATATATATATATATATATATATATATAAAGCTTCTACGCTGATTCTTATCTAGAGAAATAATTAACAAAAAGGTCACTCAAAAAAGAGGAAAAGAAGCGAAGGTAAAAGTAAACTGAACTCACCACTGCGATTTGAAAACTTTACAAACAAAAATTCACTCTGCTTAAGAGGAGAAAAGGAAAACTCAAAATATCCACTTGGACATTCAGGATGTGGATAAGAAGACGAGACAAGGCTTGAGATGCACGAGACATTCTGGCACAGAACAAAGGGAGGCGTGGGCTTATAAGACACATGGAGGTAATGGGGAACAGGTGGAAACAATCAGGGATGACGTCAGACTGATGACACAGTGACCTGAAACGAGAGGAGAGTTATTTTTCAAACTAAAACATGAAATTCACAAGACACAAAAAAACCAAGACAAGACATCCCTCACCGCGGTGTGACAGGACATGGTTGATCGTCACGTCATGTTCGGATGTACATTGTCTTTGCGCCACAGTAAGTCTTTGCTGTCGTCCAGCATTCTGTTTTTGTTTATTTTCTCGCCAGTCTAGTTTTAGTTTCGTTCTGCATAGCCTTTCCTAAGCTTCAATGCCTTTTCTTAAGGGCACTCACCTTTTGTTCATTTTTAGTTTAAGCATTAGATAACTTTTTACCTGCACCCTGCCTACCACCGTTGCCGACATCTACAAAGCAATTAGCTACCGGCTGCCACCTACTGATATGGAAGAGTATTACACGGTTACTCTGCCGAGCTCTAGACAGCACCGACACTCAACAACAACACTTTTTGGAAGTGAGGAGACACATTTTTGACATTGCCTCGCTGAAATAAGCAGGGGCGTCCATGATAACGTTGCTTGGATGGCAACATTTATTGCTCCAAAACCTGTATGTACCTTTCAGCATTAATGGTGCCTTCACACAGATGTGTAAGTTACCCATGTCTTGGGCACTAATACACCCCCATACCATCACACATGCTGGCTTTGGACTATAACAATCCGGATGATTCTTTTTCCTCTTTGTTCCGTAGGACACGACATCCCAATTCCCAAAAAACAATTTGAAATGTGGACTCGTTACCATGAATTGATTAACGTGGACCCTTTATTCGGGTGTTACCATTTAGTGGTATATGTACTGTACTATGCAATCTACTAATAAAAGTTTCAATCAATCAATCAATCACAGATGCTGCCTTTCGAACTCTGCGCCTAGAACCGTCCGGATGGTTCTTTTCCTCTTTGGGTCCGGAGGACACGACGTCCACAGTTTCCAAAAACAATTTGAAACGTGGTCGTCAGACCACAGAACACTTTTCCACTTTGCATCAATCCATGATTCAAGCCGGTAGCGTTTCTGGGTGTTGTTGATAAATTTCTGTTGCTTTGCATAGTAGAGTTTTGACTTGCACTTACACATGTAGCGACAAACTCTAGACAGCACCGACACTCAGCAACAAACACATCATTTTCAAACTATTTGCAAAAAAATATTTTTAACCCAAATAGGTGAAATTAGATAATCTCCCACGGCACAGTGGCCTCCATTTTTAACGTCATTCTACCACATACTTGCCAACCCTCCCGGAAAATTTCCCGGGAGACTCCCGAAATTCAGCACCTCTCCCGAAAACCTCCCGGGACAAATTTTCTCCCGAAAATCTCCCGAAATTCAGGCGGAGCTGGAGGCCACGCCCCCTCCAGCTCCATGCGGACCTGAGTGACGTGTTGACAGCCTGTTCACACGTCCGCTTTCCCACAATATAAACAGCTAATGATGGAGGGCGACTTCTTGGTTTCTTATGTGGGTTTATTGTTAGGCAGTTTCATTAACGTCCTCCCAGCGCGGCAACAACACACAACAACAGCAGTCAAGTTTTCGTCTACCGTAAAGCAGTTCGTCTGCCGTAAACAGCAATGTTGTGACACTTTTAAACAGGACAATACTGCCATCTACTGTACATGCATATGTGACCCACCCATAATGTGTCACATTTTTGTGTTGATTTATTTATTTTATTTTGTGGGTTGAATTGGTTTTTGGGGCTGTCATTACACATTTATCAGTATTCACATTGGTCAGTAGGGGGCAGTAGGGCGTTTCTTCCCAATTGAATGCTATCACCTGCAGGCCGGAAGTGTCTTGTCATTCTGATGAGCGCGACCAGTCTGTGAACAATTGAAACGTCCTGTGTGCTTTTTCCTCCTGTATAACAGGCTAGTTTTGGTGAATCAACTCACTGAATAATATCCATGTGATCTTTATAAGTTTAAGTACACATTCTGATGGTGGAGCCAAACTCTAAAGGTTTGTGAGTTGTAGTTTGTATTTGTGAATGAATCCAGTGCACAGCTGCAGTAATCAATACAAAAAGGCGACGTGAGTGCGCAATGTTTATATAGGAACTTCTGATCCTAATTCAGACTCCCAAATTAGAGCTCCTGTTTTCTTATTGATTTTATAATGTATATTTGTATAATGTGTGTGTTCTGAAATAGTGACAGAGAATAGAACAAGGATGGACAATTCAACCCTTAACTCAACAATGAGTACCGTATTTTCCGCACTATAAGGCGCACCTAAAAACCACAAATTTACTCAAAAGCTGACAGTGCGCCTTATAACCCGGTGCGCTTTATATATGGATAAATATTAAGATTCATTTTCATAAAGTTTCGGTCTCGCAACTTCGGTAAACAGCCGCCATCTTTTTTCCCGGTAGAACAGGAAGCGCTTCTTCTTCTACGCAAGCAACCGCCAAGGTAAGCACCCGCCCCCATAGAACAGGAAGCGCTTCTTCTTCTACTGTAAGCAACCACCCGCCCGCGTAGAAGAAGAAAAAGCGCGCGGATATCACCGTACGTTTAATTTCCTTTGTGTGTTTACATCTGTAAAGACCACAAAATGGCTCCTACTAAGCGACAGGTATCCGGTTCATGAAAAGACGCAATCTCTCCATCCGCACACGGACTACTATTTCACAGCAACTGATATTCCTGTGAACCGCACTGTGGATACAACGGGAGCACGTACGGTGAATATTCGCACCACAGGGAATGAGAAGTCATCCTTCACTGTGGTTCTAGCTTGCCATGCTAATGGCCAGAAACTTCCACCCATGGTGATATTCAAAAGGAAGACCTTGCCAAAAGAGACCTTTCCAGCCGGCGTCATCATAAAAGCTAACTCGAAGGGATGGATGGATGAAGAAAAGATGAGCGAGTGGTTAAGGTAAGTTTAAGTTTACGCGAAGAGGCCGGGTGGCTTTTTTCACGCAGCTCCGTCCATGTTGATATACGACTCCATGCGCGCCCACATCACGCTGGTTTTTAATATATTATTAAAGTTTGACTGACCTATCTGACTGTTTTTTTGACATTCCTTTAGCGCAGTTAGATGCGGCTTATAACACGGGGCGGCTTATAGGTGGACAAAGTTTTGAAATATGCCGTTCATTGAAGGCGCGGCTTATAACCCAGGGCGCCTTATGGTGCGGAAAATACGGTAGATGAGTGTTATGTGTGTATATGTGTAAATAAATGAACACTGAAATTCAATAATTTATTTTATTTAAATATATATATATATATATATATATATATATATATATATATATATATATATATATATATATATATGTATGTAATAAAACATATATATATATAGCTATAATTCACTGAAAGTCAAGTATTTCTTATATATATATATATATATATATATATATATTAACGCCCCAACCACGCCCCCCGCCCCACCCCGACCACGCCCCCCACCTCCCGAAATCGGAGGTGTCAAGGTTGGCAAGTATGCCTAAACATGTTGACGCTTCCCACTTGGAGCTTTCACACGACACATTAATCCTCTTAAGAGGAAGACCGCTTACCCACCTCGACTGTGGCCTCAGCTCACCTCCGGTTTTAAAAGGCGCGTTGACAGCCCGCCCTGTTGTGACGTCACGGTGGGCGCTGGTTGCAGAATCAGTGCGTGGCAGTCAGACACTTTTTTTTTGGTTGCGTGGACATCCTGCAAACAAACATCTGGACTTTGGGCACTGGAAGAAATGTCCAACGACGACACACGGCAGGGAAAACCTCCGAAGTGCCGTCGTGACGTGGGCGTCGCGCCGCAGCCCACGCAAGAGAGCCAGTACGACCCACGCGAGGACTTTCTGCAAGTTTTCCCCCCCACCTCGTCCAGCCTTCATGGATCAGTCCGTGGCCATCCAAGACTCCCTGCAAGGCTCGGAAAACTGCATGATAGTATCCTTTCTAACTCTCAATGTTTGTGACACTTTCTTAATCCGCAGGTTTTAAAGACGCCACATGGTTATTTATATCTAGAGAAGTTAAATATGACTACGTGTGAGTAAAAAAAAAAAAGAAGAAAAAAAAAGTAACATTTATGTGGTGGGAGCTCGTTTAGGACACGTTTGCAAGTTGTTGTTTTTTTTAGTCTTTTACTAGGACAGGGGTCGGCAACCCGCGGCTCTAGAGCCGCCCTAGTGGCTCTCTGGAGCTTTTTAAAAAATGTATGAAAAATGGAAAAAGATGAGGGGAAAACATTTATTATTTTTTGTTTTAATATGGTTTCTGTAGGAGGACAAACATGACACAAGCCTCCTTAATTGTTATAAAGCACACTGTTTATATTAAACATGCTTCACTGATTCCAGTATTTGGCGAGCGCCGTTTTGTCCTACTAAATTTGGCGGTCCTTGAACTCACCGTCGTTTGTTTACATGTATATCTTTCTCCGACTTTCTAGGACGTGTTTTATGCCGCTTCTTTTTCTGTCTCATTTTGTCCACCAAACTTTTAAGGTTGTGCATGAAAGGTGAGTTTTGTTGATGTTATTGACTTGTGTGGAGTGCTAATCAGACATATTTGGTCACTGCATGACTGCGAGCTAATCGATGCTAACATGCTATTTAGGCTAGCTATATGTACATATTGCATCATTATGCCTCATTTCCAGAGGTGGGTAGTAACGCGCTACATTTACTCCGTTACATCTACTTGAGTAACTTTTGGGATAAATTGTACTTCTAAGAGTAGTTTTAATGCAACATACTTTTACTTTTACTTGAGTATATTTATAGAGAAGAAACGCTACTTTTACTCCGCTACTTTTATCTACATTCAGCTCGCTACTCGCTACTAATTTTGATCCATCTGTTAATGCACACTTTGTTTGTTTTGGTCTGTCAGACAGACCTTCATAGTGCCTGCGTTTCAACAAATACAGTCACTGGTGACGTTCACTCCGTTCCACCAATCAGATGCAGTCACTGGTGACGTTGGACCAATCAAACAGAGCCAGGTGGTCACATGACCTGACTTAAACAAGTTGAAAAACTTATTGGGGTGTTACCATTTAGTGGTCAATTGTACGGAATATATACTGTACTGTGCAATCTACTAATAAAAGTTCCAATCAATCAATCAAAAGTGTGAAGGAAAAAAGACCCTTTTTTATTTCAACCGTACATCCCGTCAAAAGCCTAAAGACTGACTGCACAGTTCCTGTCTTCACAATAAAAGTGCCGCTCCATCGCGCCTGCGCTTTCAAAATAAGAGTCTCCGAAAGCCAGCGCAAACAAGCTAGCAAGCTACGGAGTTTGCCGCCAATATATTTCTTGTAAAGTGTATAAAAACGAATATGGAAGCTGGACAAATAAGATGCCAAAAACCAACCACTTTCATGTGGTATTAGACAGAAAGGAGGAACTTTTTTCTCCTCCATTTGAAAACGTGGACGTTATCATCACTACTGTCTGATTACAATCAATGCAAGTCATCAGAATCAGGTAATACACCAACTTATATTCTTGTCTTCATGAAAGAAAGGAATCTATATGTGTTAAACATGCATGTATATTCATTAAAACACCTTTAACATGTAAACAAAAACGGCAAAATAAATAAATAAATATAAATTATATACTGTATATATCAATGTATGTATATATATATATATATATGATATGTGTGTGTATGTTACTCATCAGTTACTCAGTACTTGAGTAGTTTTTTCACAACATACTTTTTACTTTTACTCAAGTAAATATTTGGGTGACTACTCCTTACTTTGACTTGAGTAATAAATCTCTAAAGTAACAGTACTCTTACTTGAGTACAATTTCTGGCTACTCTACCCACCTCTGAACATGCTTCACTGATTCGAGTATTTAGCGAGCGCCGTTTTGTCCTACTAATTTTGGCGGTCCTTGAACTCACCTTAGTTTGTTTACATGTATAACTTTCTGCGACTTTCTAGGATGTGTTTTATGCCACTTCTTTTTCTGTCTCATTTTGTCCACCAAACTTTTAAGGTTGTGCATGAAAGGTGAGTTTTGTTGATGTTATTGACTTGTGTGGAGTGCTAATCAGACATATTTGGTCACTGCATGACTGCAAGCTAATCGATGCTAACAGGCTATTTAGGCTAGCTATATGTACATATTGCATCATTATGCCTCATTTGTAGCTATATTTGAGCTCATTTAGTTTCCTTTAAGTCATCTCAATTCAATTTATATCTCATGACACACTATCTGTATGTAATATGGCTTTTAATTTTTTTGCGGCTCCAGACAGATTTGTTTTTGTATTTTTGGTCCAATATGGCTCTTTCAACATTTTGGGTTGCCAACCCCTGGCCTAGGAGGGCAGCCAAGTTTGGTAGTAACAACTTTTGACCGCTAGATGTCACTGTTGCTTGAAGAACATTCACTCAGGACACTTCACTCCATGTAGTCTTTATTTAGAAATTTGGCAGGTTTTTGTGTACAAAAGAGCTTAGGTTTACCTCCAAGGCCAAAGCTGCAAGTGTCTGATGTATCCTGCTGCAACCTACATTGAAAGGAATCCGAAATTATTTGTATTGCTTTATACGAAACCCAAAAACCAGTGAAGTTGGCACGTTGTGTAAATGGTAAATAAAAACAGAATACAATTATTTGAAAATCCTTTGAATCAATTGAATAGACTGCAAAGACAAAATATTTAATGTTCCAACTGAGAAACTTCTTCTTTTTTTTTTGCAAATAATCATTAACTTAGAATGTAATGGCCCGCGACCCCAAAAGGGAATAAGCAGTAGAAAATTGATGGATGGATAGAATGTAATGGTAGCAACACATTGCAAAAAAGTTGTCACAGGGGCATTTTTACCACTGGGCCTTTCCTTTTAACAACACTCAGTAAAGATTTGGGAACTGAAGAGACACATTTTTGAAGCTTCTCAGGTGGAGTTCTTTCCCAGTCTTGCTTGATGCACAAACCCCGTTTCCATATGAGTTGGGAAATTGTGTTAGATGTAAATATAAACGGAATACAATGATTTGCAAATCCTTTTCAAGCCATATTCAGTTGAATATGCTACAAAGACAACATATTTGATGTTCAAACTCATAAATTTTTTTTTTTTTTTGCAAATAATAATTAACTTAGAATTTCATGGCTGCAACACGTGCCAAAGTAGTTGGGAAAGGGCATGTTCACCACTGTGTTACATGGCCTTTCCTTTTAACAACACTCAGTAAAGGTTTGGGAACTGAGGAGACACATTTTTGAAGCTTCTCAGGTGGAATTCTTTCCCATTCTTGCTTGATGTACAGCTTAAGTTGTTCAACAGTCCGGGGGTCTCCCTTCTGCTATTTTAGGCTTCATAATGCGCCACACATTTTCAATGGGAGACAGGTCTGGACGACAGGCAGGCCAGTCTTGCTGAAATAAGCAGGGGCGTCCATGATAGCGTTGCTTGAATGGCAACATATGTTGCTCCAAAACCTGTATGTACCTTTCAGCATTAATGGTGCCTTCACAGATGTGTAAGTTACCCATGTCTTGGGCACTAATACACCCCCATACCATCACACATGCTGCCTTTTCAACTTTGCGCCTATAACAGTCCGGATGGTTCTTTTTCTTTTTGGTCCGGAGGACACGACGTCCACAGTTTCCAAAAACAATTTGAAATGTGGACTCGTCAGACCACAGAACACTTTTCCACTTTGCATCAGTCCATGATTCAAAGCTCAGGCCCTGGGTGTTGTTGATAAATGGCTTTTTCTTTGCATAGTAGAGTTTTAACTTGCACTTACAGATGTAGCGACCAACTGTAGTTACTGACAGTGGTTTTCTGAAGTGTTCCTGAGCCCATGTGGTGATATCCTTTACACACCGATGTCGCTTGTTGATGCAGTACAGCCTGAGGGATCGAAGGTCCGTTATATCATCGCTGATATTTTCTCCAGATTCTTGGAAACTTTTGATGATATTACGGACCTTAGATGGTGAAATCCCTCAATTCGAGCTGAAAAATGTTGTTCTTAAACTGTTCGACAATTTGCTCACGCATTTGTTGACAAAGTGGTGACCCTCGCCCCATCCTTGTTTGTGAATGACTGAGCATTTCATGGAAGCTGCTTTTATACCCAATCATGGCACCCACCTGTTCCCAATTAGCCTGTTCACCCGTGGGATGTTCCAAATAAGTGTTTGATGAGCATTCCTCAACTTTCTCAGTCTTTTTTGCCACTTGTGCCAGCTTTTTTGAAACATGTTACAGACATCAAATTCCAAATGAGCTAATATTTGTTATTAATAATAACGTTTACTAGTTGCAATGTTAAGTATTTTGTCTTTGCAGTCTATTCAATTTAATATAAGTTGAAAAGGATTTGCAAACGTGGCAACTTCACTGGTTTTGGGGTTTGTACTATTTGCTCTCATTTATGTATATAAAAACAAAAGACTGCAATTTTAATATGCATGATATTATAAACGTTATTTATTTACAAATTACACATATTCATATTGACATTACGCATATTTTTGTGTACCAAAATCATTGGATTTACTATGTGGTAACCAGAAAATCCATTAAAAATTCAATAATTACATTAAATCATAAATAAAATATGTTTGAGTTATTATGTGTACTTTATGTACAATTCATAAAAATACAATAATGCTTAAAGCTGCAAGTATTTAATATAACCTGCTGCAACCTAAATGGAAGGAAACCCTAAAGTTATATTTGCCACAATAATTTACTGCCATTTATGTATGAAAAAAATACTGTGCGTTAAAATATGCATGATTTATTATATACTTTATGTAAAATTGATT
>NC_084551.2:67802500-67805000 GCF_033978685.3 Nerophis lumbriciformis | reverse complement strand
ATGCATACATCCATACATATGCATATATACACATATAACATTATTGCACATTAAAGTCCGAAAAAATAAAAAGACATGCCGCATGCGGACATGACGGACACATCGTGCTCACTCAGGCCTGTTTAATGCTACTATGGCTCTTGGGTAAAAACTGTTTTTTAGTCTATTTGTGCCCGCATAGAAGTCTTATAATGAAGGCAACATATGATGTAAATGTCTATATTAGCTATAATAGCCTACTATCAAAATGACTATGTGTCGCAGGCTGAAGCAAATCTTTGTTGACAGAAATGTTGAAGTGTAATATTTATTCTACACATTTTTACAACATTAGAAACCATTAATAAATCAGAGGCTACTCAGAGGGTGAGATAACTCCTGGAAATGACTGGCTTTTAACGGCCAGAGGTATAGATGTGTGTGTCCAAGTTAAAGGAAATGGCAGATTTATTACAATCTTTGGCAAGCTAGGTAATGTTTGCTGTGGTCTGGAACAACATGGCACACAAACAACTATCAGAAATGCAGCCAATATTACATACAGATAATGTGTCATGACACATGCAAAATACCTACAAATTAGTGATAATGATGCAATATGTACACACAGCTAGCCTAATTAGCATGTTAGCATTGATTAGCTTGCAGTCATTGAACTGACCAAATATGCCGGATTAGCACTCAAACAAGTCAATAACATCAACAAAGCGCTCTTTTGTGCATTCACGCACAGTATAAAATGTTTGGTGGACAAAATGAGACAAAGAAGGTTCAAGGTTTTATTCGTCACATGCAGAGTACACCACAGTGAAATGCTTTTTTGCCATGCTCTTCAGATATTGCGTACAGGAGTGGAAGATTGTACATGTAAAGTATAAAATTTTTGGTGGACAAAATGAGACAAAGAAGGTTCAAGGTTTTATTCGTCACATGCAAAGTACACCACAGTGAAATGCTTTTTTTCCCTGCTCTTCAGATATTGCGTACAGGTGTGGAAGATTGTACATGTAAACAAACTGTTGCGTCACAGTCCACACTACGGCGAGTTCAAGAACCGCCGAAATGAGTAGGACAAAACGAAGCATACACACAAACATATGAAACAGTGGGCTTTCTAACAATTGGGAAGGTTTGTTGTCATGTTTGTCCTCAAACAAAAAACATACTAAAACAAAATTATAATTTTTTCCCCCTTCTTTTTCCATTTTCAATCCTTTTTTAAAAAATGCTCCAGAGAGCCACTAGGGCGGCACTAAAGAGCCGCATTCAGTTGCTGACCCCCGGCCTAAGTATTCACTAAACAAGGCAGAGGTGTTATTTAACCAGTATTTTTTTATATTTCTGGCCATTGTAACAATCCCAACAGTTTGAACAGTAACACTGTGTGATTACAGTGAAATAAAACACTGTACTTTCATCAAGTGATTCTTTGATAGAGCCCGTGTAGCACAGTTTGAGAATCACCGCTATATATTATTTGACTCAGCTACACTATTTATTTGACTTACTATTACTAATTTAACTCACTTTGACTCATTTGTGTGTTTTGGGTTCTTGCAGGCGCTGACACCCGAGTGAGAGTGAGCTACAAGGAAGAGAGTTTGGAGCTGGTGCTTCCTTTCGGGTCCCACTCGCGGCTCTTCCTCGCCGAGGTCATCAGGGCGTGGAGCGGTAGGTTGACTTGATCACGTGACACAAGAACACAGGAAGTGGGGGGTGTATATTGTAGCGTCCCGGAAGAGTATGTGCCGCAAGGGTTTCTGGGTATTTGTTCTGTTGTGTTTATGTTGTGTTACGGTGCGGATAATCTCCCGAAATGTGTTTGTCATTCTTGTTTGGTGTGGGTTCACAGTGTGGCGCATATTTGTAACAGTGTTAAAGTTGTTTATACGGCCACCCTCAGTGTGACCTGTATGGCTGTTGACCAAGTATGGTTGCATTCACTCGTGTGTGTGAAAAAGCCGTAGATATTACATGATTGGGCCGGCACGCAAAGGCAGTGCCTTTAAGGTTTATTGGCGCTCTGTACTTCTCCCTACGTCCGTGTACACAGCGGCGTTTTAAAAAGTCATACATTTTACTAGAAACCGATACCGATAATTTCCGATATTACATTTTAAAGCATTTATCGGCCGATAATATCGGCAGTCCGTTAGGGCTGGGGTTAGGGTTGGGTTAGGTTTGGGGTTGGGGTTGGGGTTAGGGTTAAGGTTAGAAAAAGAGTTGGTTAGGGTTAGGGCTAAGGGTTGGGGTGGGGCGATAGAAAAGAGTGAAAAAAGAAGAATATAAGAAAGGTTTGCACGGTCCGTCCATGGGCTAGGGTTAGGATTAGGGTTAGGGTTAGGGCTGGTGTTAGCGTTAGGGCTAGGGTTAGGGTTGGGTTAGGGTTAGGGTTAGCGTTAGGGCTAGGGTTAATGTTAGTGTTAGTGTGAGTGTTAGTGTTAGTGCCAGGGTTAGGGCTAGTGTTAGCGTTAGGATCAGACTCTTCTGTATCAAATTG
>NC_084551.2:67722500-67797500 GCF_033978685.3 Nerophis lumbriciformis | reverse complement strand
GCATCTTCCTTTTCACAATACCCCACAGAGTTTCTATGGGGCTAAGGTCAGGGGAGTTGGCGGGCCAATTTAGAACAGAAATACCATGGTCTGTAAAACAGGCACGGGTAGATTTTGCGCTGTGTGCAGGCGCCAAGTCCTGTTGGAACTTGAAATCTCCATCTCCATAGAGCAGGTCAGCAGCAGGAAGCATGAAGTGCTCTAAAACTTGCTGGTAGACGGCTGCGTTGACCCTGGATCTCAGGAAACAGAGTGGACCGACACCAGCAGATGACATGGCACCCCAAACCATCACTGATGGTGGAAACTTTACACTAGACTTCAGGCAACGTGGATCCTGTGCCTCTCCTGTCTTCCTCCAGACTCTGGGACCTCGATTTCCAAAGGAAATGCAAAATTTTCATGGTTGGGTGATGGTTTGGGGTGCCATGTCATCTGCTGGTGTCGGTCCACTCTGTTTCCTGAGATCCAGGGTCAACGCAGCCGTCTACCAGCAAGTTTTAGAGCACTTCATGCTTCCTGCTGCTGACCTGCTCTATGGAGATGGAGATTTCAAGTTCCAACAGGACTTGGCGCCTGCACACAGCGCAAAATCTACCCGTGCCTGGTTTACGGACCATGGTATTTCTGTTCTAAATTGGCCCGCCAACTCCCCTGACCTTAGCCCCATAGAAAATCTGTGGGGTATTGTGAAAAGGAAGATGCAGAATGCCAGACCCAAAAATGCAGAAGAGTTGAAGGCCACTATCAGAGCAACCTGGGCTCTCATAACACCTGAGCAGTGCCAGAAACTCATCGACTCCATGCCACGCCGCATTAACGCAGTAATTGAGGCAAAAGGAGCTCCAACCAAGTATTGAGTATTGTACATGCTCATATTTTTCATTTTCATACTTTTCAGTTGGCCAACATTTCTAAAAATCCCTTTTTTGTATTAGCCTTAAGTAATATTCTAATTTTGTGACACACGGAATTTTGGATTTTCATTTGTTGCCACTTCAAATCATCAAAATGAAATGAAATAAACATTTGAATGCATCAGTCTGTGTGCAATGAATAAATATAATGTACAAGTTACACCTTTTGAATGCAATTACTGAAATAAATCAAGTTTTTCAAAATATTCTAATTTACTGGCTTTTACCTGTATATCGTTATAATAGTATTTTTTTCTGTCTGTGCGTGTCTCCAAGTGTAAACACGCACAAGTGGGGTTTTTTTTAATGGCATGTTGCAAAAAAGTGGAAGTGTCTTTGTCGAGCAAGTGGAGTGTCGACACAACTCCTCCCACCCGGGGGACGTTAAGCCTGGGCAGGTCTCAGTCGGCAGCTCCATGGTCCTGCGGACTCCGCTTCTTCCTCCACAGAATGCGTGGCAACAGGGCGGGGACATGTCAACGGCGATGAGAGACTCCGGTATGAGAAAGTTATGTTTTTTTTATTTTTTTTATTCTTATTTTCACTGAGGGTGTTCCCGCGAATGACAGCTAATGTGGCTAACTGGCTAGCCACCGAGCTAAAGGAAGTGGGTCGAAAGCTAGCCGTCATTTTGGGCAGGAAGTCGTATAAAATGTGATAAATCTCACACTAATGTACTGAAATATCAGCAAAAAAATCTTCAACGACTATTACAATGTTACAAAGATGCTACGCGGTCGCTGGTGTTGTGATGCTAGCAGGCGTGTTGTGGTAATACAGTGCGGTTATGTCAACACTATTTCATTCATTGAGACACCATTTCAGTCTTAAATGCGTGGTTTTTTTTATTCATTTTGCGCCATTTTCCGTTAATTTGCCGTGTTTAATCCCCGCTGCTGCCAGGAACTAGGACACGCTCATTCATCGGCGTGTTTATGGCTCATTGTTGTATTGATAAAGAATAGAGTCGGTTGTGTAATATTGAACTTTGTGCATCTGTGTTTAAAAAACCCCAGAAGGACTGATGTAAGAGATGACGACAGTGTCTAATAAAGAGGCATATTATCTGTCAATTTGCAGATCAATTCCCCCATTAAACCAGTATTTTTCAACCACTGTGCAACTTCACCTAATTCAGGGGTCGGCAACCCGCGGCTCCGGAGCCGCATGCGGCTCTTTGATCACGCTGATGCGGCTCAGCAGCTTACTTGCTGAACCCCCAATTTTCCCGTGAGACTTCCGGATTTCTAAGCCTCTCGCAGAAAACTCCCGGGATTGATATTCACCGATTTTCACCCTTACAGCTATAAAAAGGGCGTGCCATGATGGTACAACATTTGATGCTCTCTACAATCTGTATTAACAGCGTGCCAGCCCAACACTTTTTATACATTATACATCTTCTGCTTGCACACGTAAGTGACAGCAAGGCATACTTGGTCAACAGCCACACAGGTTACACTGACGGTGACCATATAAAACAACTTTAACACTCTTACTAATAATGCGCCACACTTTGAACCAAAACCAAACAAGAATGACAAACACATTTCGGGAGAACATCTGCACCTTAACACAACATAAACACAACAGAACAAACACCCAGAATCCCATGCAGCCCTGACTCTTCTGGGCTACATTATACACCCCTGCTACCACCAAACCCCGCCCCCACCCCAACCCTGCTCCCTCACACATCAACCCCCCTCTGTGCGTCGTTGAAGTGGGCGGGGTTTGGTAGCGGGGGTGTATAATGTATCCCGGAAGAGTTAGGGCTGCATGGGATTCTGGGTATTTGTTCTGTTGTGTTTATGTTGTGTTACGGTGCAGATGTTCTCCCGAAATGTGTTTGTCATTCTTGTTTGGTGTGGGTTCACAGTGTGGCGCATTATTAGTAAGAGTGTTATAGTTTTTTTTATACCGCCACCGTCAGTGTAGCCTGTGTGGTTGTTGACCAAGTATGCCTTGCTGTGACCTACATGAGCAAGCGGAAACACAACACAACGTGTGACCGATCAGGCACGGAGGTTGTAGTGGGTGTTCCATGCTGTATCATCACGGCACGCATGACGCTGGCGAGTGCCATTCATTTAAAACCTGCGTGCCGCACCAGCTTTCTAATTCCATATAAAGGTGTGGGCAGCGTGTCTGAGACCCCTGGTTTAAACATAGCACAAAGCAAAAAAAAAATGTGTATGCAGTGTTATTTCATTTAAAATTTCAAAAAAATGTTGCGGTTCCCATTGTTTTCTATAATTTGCGAAACTGGTCAAAATGGCTCTTTGACTGGTAAAGGTTGCTGACCCCTGACCTAATTGGTCCCAAAAATATTTTTTGCAAACCAATACCGTATTTTTCGGACTATAAGTCGCTCCGGAGTATACGTCGCACCGGCCGAAAATGCACAATAAAGAAGGAAAAAAACATATACGTCGCACTGGAGTATAAGTAGCATTTTTGGGGGTAATGTATTTGATAAAAGCCAACACCAAGTATAGACATTTGAAAGGCAATTTAAAATAAATAAAGAATAGTGAACAACAGGCTGAATAAGTGTACGTTATCCATCCATCCATCCATCTTCTTCCGCTTATCCGAGGTCGGGTCGCGGGGGCAGCAGCCTAAGCAGGGAAGCCCAGACTTCCCTCTCCCCAGCCACTTCGTCCAGCTCTTCCTGTGGGACCCCGAGGCGTTCCCAGGCCAGCCGGGAGACATAGTCTTCCCAATGTGTCCTGGGTCTTCCCCGCGGCCTCCTACTGGTCGGACGTGCCCTAAACACCTCCCTAGGGAGGCGTTAGGGTGGCATCCTGACCAGATGACCGAACCACCTCATCTGGCTCCTCTCCATGTGGAGGAGCAGCAGCTTTACTTTGAGCTCCCCCCGGATGACAGAGCTTCTCACCCTATCTCTAAGGGAGAGCCCTGCCACCCGGCGGAGGAAACTCATTTCGGCCGCTTGTACCCGTGATCTTGTCCTTTCGGTCAGAACCCAAAGCTCATGACCGTAGGTGAGGATGGGAACGTAGATCGACCGGTAAATTGAGAGCTTTGCCTTCCGGCTCAGCTCCTTCTTCACCACAACGGATCGATACAGCGTCCGTATTACTGAAGACGCCGCACCGATCCGCCTGTCGATCTCATGATCCACTCTTCCCTCACTCGTGAACAAGACTCCCAGGTACTTGAACTCCTCCACTTGGGGCAAGATCTCCTCCCCAACCCGGAGATGGCACTCCACCCTTTTCCGGGCGAGAACCATGGACTCGGACTTGGAGGTGCTGATTCTCATCCCAGTCGCTTCACACTCGGCTGCGAACCGAGTCCACAGTGTCGTTTAAAGAAGTTCTGAACTGAAGAATTTTTTTTTGAAAATGTATGTTCGGTTTAGTATGTAATATAAAATAATAATTATATCAAATCTCTTTTGTAAAAACAAAGGTCTCCTTTTAAAACAAAAACAAGCCCTAATAAATGCCTTTTACTCTTTACAAGTAGGTGAATAAACATCCCTATTAAGTAATTGAGGAAATACATGTTTTATTATCCCTCAGTGCATAGTAGCACAATGTTTGACTCCTACTGATGAATCATTTCCATTGTACAGTATTATTCTTTTTACAGTCATTCATTTCATCCTTGACCGCCCATTCTTATTTCCTTTCCAAGCGCACTGCTTCAATGGCATTTCACAGTTTTCCGTCAGTTATCTCGACCCAACGAGGGCACTCCTCTTGTCCCCTTCCTGTTCCACGCCAAACAGGTCCAATGCTGCTTACTTTCACCTTTTACAGCGCTGACTTGACTTGACTTGACTAGAAAATGCAGCGGGGAGGTCTGTTTTTGTCTGGTTTTAGTCCGGCGCGCCTGAAACGCTGGTGTAGAGTTCATTTCCTGGCCAAAAGAGCGTGGCTTTGCTTTGCACGAGCAGCCCAGCCAGCTGTGTTGTCCTGCCAAGTTGCAGGAGACAGAGGCAATGCTGTCTCACCCATTAGTTTCAACCTATTTAGGATGCTGAGACTCTAACTCAAAGCGCTCTCTGGACACTACATTAGGTGAACATGCACAGAAAGATAAATGCAGTAGCTGCGACTGCATGTTAATTATTGTGGTTTATTCAGTGGTGTAACTCTTAAACGTGGGACTTGCGCCTCGTTAGATCGTGCAGGTGTACTTAATCTTGTCAGGGACGACACAACTGCTTTCTGTTCAGAAGAGAGCACACAGAAGATAATACAAATACCGTATTTTCCGCACCATAAGGCGCCCTGGGTTAAAAGCCGCGCCTTCAATGAACGGCATATTTCAAAACTTTGTCCACCTATAAGCCGCCCGGTGTTGTAAGCCGCATCTAACTGCGCTAAAGGAATGTCAAAAAAACAGTCAGATAGGTCAGTCAAACTTTAATAATATATTAAAAACCAGCGTTCTAACAACTCTGTTCACTCCCAAAATGTACGCAAATGTGCAATCACAAACATACGTATATCAACATGGACAGAGCTGCGTGAAAAAAGCCACCCGGCCTCTTCGCGTAAACTTAAACTTACCTTAACCACTCGCTCATCTTTTCTTCATCCATCCCTTCGAGTTAGCTTTTATGATGATGCCGGCTGGAAAGGTCTCTTTTGGCAAGGTCTTCCTTTTGAATATCACCATGGGTGGAAGTTTCTGGCCATTAGCATGGCAAGCTAGAACCACAGTGAAGGATGACTTCTCATTCCCTGTGGTGCGAATATTCACCGTACGTGCTCCCGTTGTATCCACAGTGCGGTTCACAGGAATATCAGTTGCTGTGAAATGGTAATCCGTGTGCGGATGGAGAGATTGCGTCTTTTCATGAACCGGATCCCTGTCGATTAGTAGGAGCCATTTTGTGGTCTTTACAGATGTAAACACACAAAGGAAATGAAACGTACGGTAATATCCGCGCTCTTTTTCTTCTTCTACGCGGGCGGGTGGTTGCTTACAGTAGAAGAAGAAGCGCTTCCTGTTCTATGGGGGCGGGTGCTTACCTTGGCGGTTGCTTGCGTAGAAGAAGAAGCGCTTCCTGTTCTACCGGGAAAAAAGATGGCGGCTGTTTACCGAAGTTGCGAGACCGAAACTTTATGAAAATGAATCTTAATATTTATCCATATATAAAGCGCACCGGGTTAAAAGCCGCACTG
Organism: Nerophis lumbriciformis; assembly: GCF_033978685.3. Taxonomy (NCBI): domain Eukaryota; kingdom Metazoa; phylum Chordata; class Actinopteri; order Syngnathiformes; family Syngnathidae; genus Nerophis; species Nerophis lumbriciformis. Next base: position 67,791,418 of record NC_084551.2, on the reverse strand, counting down.
TCAGCTTTTGAGTAAATTTGTGGTTTTTAGGTGCGGCTAATAGTGCGGAAAATACGGTAATAACAGAAGAAATGAACAAATTAAAAAGATGGTTTGACAAAAACAGACTATCTTTGAATCTCAGTAAAACTAAAAAATGCTATTTGGTAATAGTAGAAAAGAGCATCATACACAATTACAAATAGACGGAGTAGACATAGAAAGGGTAAAAGAAACTAGATTTTTGGGAGTATTAATAGATGATCAAATGAACTGGAAATCTCATATACAAAACATACAACATAAGGTGGCAAAAAACATTTCAATAATGAATAAAGCAAAATATGTCCTGGGCCAAAAATCACTACATATTCTCTACTGCTCGCTAGTGTTACCATATCTGAGTTATTGTGCAGAAATATGGGGAAATAACTACAAATGTGCGCTACATTCGCTAACCGTGTTACAAAAAAGATCAGTTAGAATAATACATAATGTTGGATATAGAGAACACACAAACCCTTTATTTATTAAGTCAAAAATATTAAAGTTTGGTGATTTGGTAAAATTGCAAACAGCTAAAATGATGTACAAAGCAAACTATAACCTGCTACCAAAGAATGTACAACAATTCTTCTCAACTAAAGAGGAGAAATATAACCTTAGAGGAAAAAATAATGTAAAATATTTATATGCACGTACAACACTTAGAACTTTTAGCATATCAGTATCTGGAATTAAATTATGGAATGGATTAAGTAAAGAAGTTAAAAATTGTACTGATATGATCCAGTTTAAGAGGTTGTTCAAAATAATAGTGCTTACAGAGTACAAAGAAGAAGAATTATGAGAAATACTTTCAACCTTATTGAAAATAAGATATTCTTCATCTCAGTATGTTAATAATGACTGAATTAATTAATTACATACAGGTAAAAGCCAGTAAATTAGAATATTTTGAAAAACTTGATTTATTTCAGTAATTGCATTCAAAAGGTGTAACTTGTACATTATATTTATTCATTGCACACAGACTGATGCATTCAAATGTTTATTTCATTTAATTTTGATGATTTGAAGTGGCAACAAATGAAAATCCAAAATTCCGTGTGTCACAAAATTAGAATATTGTGTAAGGCTAATACAAAAAAGGGATTTTTAGAAATGTTGGCCAACTGAAAAGTATGAAAATGAAAAATATGAGCATGTACAATACTCAATACTTGGTTGGAGCTCCGACACCAGCTGGACTGCTGCTGAGTGGTCCAAAGTCATGTTTTCTGACGAAAGCAAATTTTGCATTTCCTTTGGAAATCGAGGTCCCAGAGTCTGGAGGAAGACAGGAGAGGCACAGGATCCACGTTGCCTGAAGTCTAGTGTAAAGTTTCCACCATCAGTGATGGTTTGGGGTGCCATGTCATCTGCTGGTGTCGGTCCACTCTGTTTCCTGAGATCCATGGTCAACGCAGCCGTCTACCAGCAAGTTTTAGAGCACTTCATGCTTCCTGCTGCTGACCTGCTCTATGGAGATGGAGATTTCAAGTTCCAACAGGACTTGGCGCCTGCACACAGCGCAAAATCTACCCGTGCCTGGTTTACGGACCATGGTATTTCTGTTCTAAATTGGCCCGCCAACTCCCCTGACCTTAGCCCCATAGAAAATCTGTGGGGTATTGTGAAAAGGAAGATGCAGAATGCCAGACCCAAAAACACAGAAGAGTTGAAGGCCACTATCAGAGCAACCTGGGCTCTCATAACACCTGAGCAGTGCCAGAAACTCATCGACTCCATGCCACGCCGCATTAACGCAGTAATTGAGGCAAAAGGAGCTCCAACCAAGTATTGAGTATTGTACATGCTCATATTTTTCATTTTCATACTTTTCAGTTGGCCAACATTTCTAAAAATCCCTTTTTTGTATTAGCCTTAAGTAATATTCTAATTTTGTGACACACGGAATTTTGGATTTTCATTTGTTGCCACTTCAAATCATCAAAATTAAATGAAATAAACATTTGAATGCATCAGTCTGTGTGCAATGAATAAATATAATGTACAAGTTACACCTTTTGAATGCAATTACTGAAATAAATCAAGTTTTTCAAAATATTCTAATTTACTGGCTTTTACCTGTATTACAAAACTGTTGTATACTAATTCATAGATGTTATTTTATTATATAAAAAGGTCAGTAAATGATTCTATATATTTGTAAACGCTCTGAAGTGGGAAAGGGGTAGGATTAAATAAGCTTTGCTTCTTCCTACTCCTTTTCGGGCATGATGTAAAATGAAATGATATGAAATTGTGTGATGTATTATGATGTAAGTGTGTTCATGTTCCAAATAAACTAAAGAAAGAAAGAAATAATTTTTGGTTCATTATTAATTCCCCCCTTCTGCTTTTTGCCAACAGATAAATTGTCAGACAAGAAAAAGGGAAGCTTGGAAGGGCAAAAAAGTTCCAACAGTGGGACGCACATCACTCGAGCACATTACGACCCTGAGAGGTAAAGTGTTCCTAAGTAATTGGATTATTCCGTTTTACAGAACCAACTTCATACCAAAGGCATTCTAATGAAAGACTATTGGAGTGTTTTGCTACTGAGACTCACTAAATAGGATGCAAATTTGCTATTTGCCAATCTAAGGTTAAAACTGTGTGTGGATATGCAAAGACTATGCAATGTTTCCCAGGTAACTGCAGTCCCTTGTGGCGCTTAAAGGGGACCTGCACTTTTTTTTTCATTCACAATCTCTATTGGACAGGAACATGTTTTTTTTTTTTTTTCTGCATTCTAAGTTTGTAAAATACAGCAAAGTGGCTAACAATGCAGCTAATGAGAGTACACTATTCCGCCCTTAAAGCCTTTAAAAAACATCCAGAAACCGCCAACGGTACTCCATTTACATCTTGGGACCTAAATACTGACCAATTATTTGCAATATTGTTATTATAAGCGATAACACAGACAAACTAATTTTAGCGGCGCATTGATCGCAGAGAGCTAACCAGCTTATCCTGCTGTATTGATATATTGAGCCGGTGAACTGCTGCTGTTGCTGCATTGCTTCTGAGCTGGTGAAATTTAATTCTCGAATACAAATCATGCCTCTCACCTGGGTAGTAGAAGGATGTGGCCAAAAACCGAGTAGTTGGTAAACTTTGACTTTCAAATTAGACTTGGAGATGGTGAGAAAGACACAGCACCTTTTTGTTTTTGTCTTTTTTTAACCCTATGTGCGAATAATGAATCCCAGTGAGAGCAGACATTGTACAGTAAGTGATTGTTTTACTATATTATTATTATCGTAGGAAAAAAACGTTTGATCTGTTTACATTAACCCACCTTTAGCACAGTATGGGTAATATCGCCTCATCTCTGCCATCCATCCATCTTCTTCCGCTTATCCGAGGTCGGGTCACGGGGGCAGCAGCCTAAGCAGGGAAGCCCAGACTTCCCTCTCCCCAGCCACTTCGTCCAGCTCTTCCTGTGGGACCCCGAGGCGTTCCCAGGCCAGCCAGGAGACATAGTCTTCCCAACGTGTCCTGGGTCTTCCTCGCGGCCTCCTACCGGTCGGACGTGCCCTAAACACCTCCCGAGGGAGGCGATCGGGTGGCATCCTGACCAGATGCCCGAACCACCTCATCTGGCTCCTCTCGATGTGGAGGAGCAGCGGCTTTACTTTGAGCTCCCCCCGGATGACAGAGCTTCTCACCCTATCTCTAAGGGAGAGCCCCGCCACCCGGCGGAGGAAACTCATTTCGGCCGCTTGTACCCGTGATCTTGTCCTTTCGGTCATAACCCAAAGCTCATGACCATAGGTGAGGATGGGAACGTAGATCGACCGGTAAATTGAGAGCTTTGCCTTCCGGCTCAGCTCCTTCTTCACCACAACGGATCGATACGGCGTCCGCATTACTGAAGATGCCGCACCGATCCGCCTGTCGATCTCACGATCCACTCTTCCCTCACTCGTGACCAAGACTCCGAGGTACTTGAACTCCTCCACTTGGGGCAGGGTCTCCTCCCCAACCCGAAGATGGCATTCCACCCTTTTCCGGGCGAGAACCATGGACTCGGACTTGGAGGTGCTGATTCTCATCCCAGTCGCTTCACACTCGGCTGCGAACCGATCCAGCGAGAGCTGGAGATCCTGGCCAGATGAAGCCATCAGGACCACATCATCTGCAAAAAGCAGAGACCTAATCCTGCAGCCACCAAACCAGATCCCCTCAACGCCTTGACTGCGCCTAGAAATTCTGTCCATAAAAGTTATGAACAGAATCGGTGACAAAGGGCAGCCTTGGCGGAGTCCAACCCTCACTGGAAACGTGTCCGACTTACTACCGGCAATGCGGACCAAGCTCTGACACTGATCATACAGGGAGCGGACCGCCAAAATCAGACAGTCCGATACCCCATACTCTCTGAGCACTCCCCACAGGACTTCCCGAGGGACACGGTCGAATGCCTTCTCCAAGTCCACAAAGCACATGTAGACTGGTTGGGCAAACTCCCATGCACCCTCAAGGACCCTGCCGAGAGTATAGAGCTGGTCCACAGTTCCACGACCAGGACGAAAACCACACTGTTCCTCCTGAATCCGAGGTTCGACTATCCGGCGTAGCCTCCTCTCCAGTACACCTGAATAGACCTTACCGGGAAGGCTGAGGAGTGTGATCCCACGATAGTTGGAACACACCCTCCGGTTCCCCTTCTTAAAGAGAGGAACCACCACCCCGTGATCTGCCAATCCAGAGGTACCGCCCCCAATGTACTTAAATCTTAGGAATATAAATCGATGGATGAATTGTTACAACCTTATCTACTACCAATCACTTAGTTTTGTTCATCCAGTGACGCAACGCCACGGGCAGGGAGTCAAATGCTCTTCCACGAGGTGGTACAAAGTACATAACTAACCCTTTGTGTCCAACTGTTCTCTTTCATGCAACATAAAAAAGGTATTGCATCCAATTTAAATGATGTGCCTCGGCTCAATAAAGGTTGGGAAACACTGGAATATAATACTAACACACACTGGTAAAAAGTGAATGGTGTGAGGTTCCTTGCAAAGTTAGCATTGTATCATCAAGGAAGAAATTCCCAGGCCTTGTTTGTAGTACATTTCTACGTTTTGAGCTGCATCACTAAGCTCCGCATTCCACTGCTGCCATACTAGAGCTGATCTTCAAAGATGGAGTTAAGTTACAGCATATTAGTGGCCATATTACACTCCTCCCCCCTTTTTCTCTCTGCTCCATATTGACAACACAGAAATAGAGCTTGACTGCATACCAGCTCTGGCTGCCGTCTGCATTTGGGCAGTTAGCCTGTCTCTTATGACGTCGCGTCATTCCGAGACGAGTGCTGTGTTATGTCAGAATGTAGCAGGACGCAAACTGGCATGTCAGAAGGGTCGAGCAGAGTCCTCCATCTCACTTTGCCTCTCTTCCCTCGCCATTAGCCAGGGCATCTCCAGCCGCGAGGACCGGGATGACCTGGTGCGCTCCTCCAGCCACACGCCCTCCAACAAAGCACACATTTTAGCCATGCCACAGTTTGGACTGCGAGACAACCTCATCAGGTGTGAGCTGCTGAAGAATGAGGAACTGTACATTTACCGAGAGCATTTCAGGTAGGTGTAATGATTTGACATTAATACACAATGATGTTACAGGGTTTCTGCGGGTCATTAAAAAAATATTAAAAGTCATTAAGTCAGGGATGTCAAACTCGTTTTCAGTGAGGTTGCCATCAGAGGGCCGCTTGTAACAGCAAATAATGTATGAATTTACCTTTAATTGATTAATTGAAACTTTTATTAGTAGATTGCACAGTACAGTACATATTCCGCATGATTGACCACTGAATGGTAACACCCGAATAAGTTTTTCAACTTGTTTAAGTCGGTGTCCACGTTAATCAATTCTGGATTTCATTATTAATTATATCAATTGTTTTAAGAAGACTGTCGATTTTACAGTAAAAACTTTACATTTACAACATTTTACTGTAAAATGTACTGGGGGGGGTTTACATTTGTGTGTATAGCAGCAGCCTGGAGGTGTTAGCATTGACTCCTCTCTACTTGTAGCGTGTCTCGTTTATTATCAGAGGTGGGTAGTAACGCGCTACATTTACTCCGTTACATCTACTTGAGTAACTTTTGGGATGAATTGTACTTCTAAGAGTAGTTTTAATGCAACATACTTTTACTTTTACTTGAGTATATTTATAGAGAAGAAACGCTACTTTTACTCCGCTACTTTTATCTACATTCAGCTCGCTACTCGCTACTAATTTTTATCGATCTGTTAATGCACGCTTTGTTTGTTTTGGTCTGTCAGACAGACCTTCATAGTGCCTGCGTTTCAACAAATACAGTCACTGGTGACGTTCACTCCGTTCCACCAATCAGATGCAGTCACTGGTGACGTTGGACCAATCAAACAGAGCCAGGCGGTCACATGACCTGACTTAAACAAGTTGAAAAACTTATTGGGGTGTTACCATTTAGTGGTCAATTGTACGGAATATGTACTGTACTGTGGATTCTACTAATAAAAGTTTCAATCAATCAATCAAAAGTGTGAAGGAAAAAAGACCTTTTTATTTCAACCGTACATCCCGTCAAAAGCCTAAAGACTGACTGCACAGTTCCTGTCTTCACAATAGAAGTGCCGCTCCATCGCGCTTGCGCTTTCAAAACAAGAGTCTCCGAAAGCCAGCGCAAACAAGCTAGCAAGCTACGGAGTTTGCCGCCAATGTATTTCTTGTAAAGTGTATAAAAACGAATATGGACGCTGGACAAATAACATGCCAAAAACCAACCACTTTCATGTGGTATTAGACAGAAAGGAGGAACTTTTTTTCTCCTCCATTTGAAAACGGGGACGCTATCATCACTACTGTCTGATTACAATCAATGCAAGTCATCAGAATCAGGTAATACACCAACTTATATTCTTGTCTTCATGAAAGAAAGGAATCTATATGTGTTAAACATGCATGTATGTTCATTAAAACACCTTTAACATGTAAACAAAAACGGCAAAATAAATAAATATAAATTATATACTGTATATATATATGTGTATATATATAAATGTGTGTGTGTATATATATATGTATATATATATGATATGTGTGTGTATGTTACTCATCAGTTACTCAGTACTTGAGTAGTTTTTTCACAACATACTTTTTACTTTTACTCAAGTAAATATTTGGGTGACTACTCCTTACTTTTACTTGAGTAATAAATCTCTAAAGTAACAGTACTCTTACTTGAGTACAATTTCTGGCTACTCTACCCACCTCTGTTTATTATTGAACTGTACAAACAGTGAAGAGTGTTTTCTCACATACTGCCCCCTTTTGGCAAATCTGTGTACGTAGTTGTAACGCGCTCTCTTTTCTTCCAGCTTTTTCCTGGGCACGTACAACGTGAACGGGCAGGCACCCAAAGAAAGCCTCCATCCGTGGCTGAGTTGCACCCTCGACCCTCCTGACATGTACTGTGTGGGGTAAGGCACTAGCTTCAGCTACACCCACATCAACACACATCCCACAGCTGGGCTCGTACCGCTCAAAGGTGAACACGGATCAGCTTTTAAGATAAAGCACCCGTTGATCCTGCCTACGTTTCAGTTGGCGGCGGTGGAGGAATATAAAAGTCCTGTGGAAAGAACTCTGAGTAAGCGGCCACTTTTTTTGTGCTAGCTTTCAGGAGCTCGACCTCAGCAAAGAGGCTTTCTTCTTCAACGACACTCCCAAAGAGCTGGAGTGGACAAAGGCAGTGTCTGAAGCCTTGCATCCAGATGCCAAGTATGCCTTAGTAAGAAACACCCTCTTTTTTTTTTGCTTTAATCTAAATTTCATAGATGCGTGAATGTTACTGAGCAGTACTTTATGTTCTAATCATTTAATTGTCTTGCTTAATTTTTCTTTTATGTTTCCCTTTTTTGGTGGCTGCGAGTCAGGATTACCAGCTTCTGCTTCCTGTATTAGGCTTCAGTCAAACATAAACAAATAATGTCACGTGACATATTTACACTGCGTCCAAGTAAATTAACTGCTTTTCCTAATCACCATGTAGCAGCATGTTCTTGTGCAAATTCTGCTGGGAATAAAGAGAGACACAAGTAAAACTGGCCCTCAGTAGGATGCCAATTTCTCACATGGCCAAACAACGCTAATGCTTTCTAGTTACTGCCCGCTAGTGTTGAGCCATGAAAAGACAAACAAATCTGGATCTGCACCAAATGACAGTGACTGTTTTTTAATTACTGTCTTGTTTGAGGGTTTAGATCAGACCTGGGAAAATTATGGCTCGTTAAACTTTTCAATCTGGACCGCCGGACATTCCCAAATAATTTTTTTTAGATCTTTAAGAATGAAACTGTAGCTGCCATTATGATGTGCAGTGATTTTTTTCAAATGACCGTAAGTCTTGAACTATTAAGTAGAGATGTCCGATAATATCGGACTGCCGATATTATCGGCCGATAAATGCTTTAAAATGTAATATCGTAAATTATCGGTATCGGTTTCAAAAAGTAAAATGTATGACTTTTTAAAATGCCGCTGTACGGATTAGGACACCGATTCTGTTCATAACTTTTATGGACAGAATTTCTAGGCGCAGTCAAGGTGTTATGGGGATCTGGTTTGGTGGCTGCAGGATTAGGTCTCTGCTTTTTGCAGATGATGTGGTCCTGATGGCTTCATCTGGCCAGGATCTTCAGCTCTCGCTGGATCGGTTCGCAGCCGAGTGTGAAGCGACTGGGATGAGAATCAGCACCTCCAAGTCCGAGTCCATGGTTCTCGCCCGGAAAAGGGTGGAATGCCATCTTCGGGTTGGGGAGGAGACCCTGCCCCAAGTGGAGGAGTTCAAGTACCTCGGAGTCTTGTTCACGAGTGAGGGAAGAGTGGATCGTGAGATCGACAGGCGGATCGGTGCGGCATCTTCAGTAATGCGGACGCTGTATCGATCCGTTGTGGTGAAGAAGGAGCTGAGCCGGAAGGCAAAGCTCTCAATTTACCGGTCGATCTACGTTCCCATCCTCACCTATGGTCATGAGCTTTGGGTTATGACCGAAAGGACAAGATCACGGGTACAAGCGGCCCAAATGAGTTTCCTCCGCCGGGTGGCAGGGCTCTCCCTTAGAGATAGGGTGAGAAGCTCTGTCATCCGGGGGGAGCTCAAAGTAAAGCCGCTGCTCCTCCACATCGAGAGGAGCCAGATGAGGTGGTTCGGGCATCTGGTCAGGATGCCACCCGATCGCCTCCCTCGGGAGGTGTTTAGGGCACGTCCGACCGGTAGGAGGCCACGGGGAAGACCCAGGACACGTTGGGAAGACTATGTCTCCCGGCTGGCCTGGGAACGCCTCGGGATCCCCCGGGAGGAGCTGGACGAAGTGGCTGGGGAGAGGGAAGTCTGGGCTTCCCTGCTTAGGCTGCTGCCCCCGCGACCCGACCTCGGATAAGCAGAAGAAGATGGATGGATGGGATGGATTGGTACACGGACGTAGGGAGAAGTACAGAGCGTTGTTGGGTTTGGAACAGATGTTCTTTCAAGGGAATTTAAGTTACTGGTCAATCCCAAATTCTTTTGATGACACATAAGCTGAGTTTAAATTATCACCAGAACAGAATAGGTATTTTGTCATTTATTTTCAAAGCTTTGAAGATGGAGACCAGCCTAGGACAACACATTCAATTGCGTAGCCAAGTTGATCTGAAAACATTACCGAAGTGCTGTGGTCCTCAATATGTCCCTCGCCCCCACCCTCCAGAAGTAATACACAAGTCAATTGTTCTACTCTGAGAAGAGACAGGATAAGTTAAGAAAAAGGAGTACTTCCCACATTCCAAGCCCAAGGTAATTCAAAGTGTACCATCGGTCATGAGATGGAGAAAAAAATAGAAAGAGCACAAAGAGAAAACATGACTATAGAAAGAAATAACTCTTAAATATGGATATATGTAAATATCTATCTCCGTCAGCGCCAATAAACCTTAAAGGCACTGCCTTTGCGTGCCGGCCCAATCACATAATATCTACGGCTTTTCACACACACAAGTGAATGCCAAGCATACTTGGTCAACAGCCATACAGGTCACACTGAGGGTGGCCGTATAAACAACTTTAACACTGTTACAAATATGCGCCACACTGTGAACCCACACCAAACAAGAATGACAAACACTTTTCGGGAGAACATCCGCATCGTAACACAACATAAACACAACAGAACAAATACCCAGAACCCCTTGCAGCACTAACTCTTCCGGGACACTACAATATACACACCCCGCTACCCCCTACGTCCCCCACCCCACACCTCAACCACGCCCACCTCAACCTCCTCATGGTCTCTCAGGGAGAGCATGTCCCAAATTCCAAGCTGCTGTTTTGAGGCATGTTAAAAAAAAAAAAATGCACTTTGTGACTTCAATAATAATTATGGCAGTGCCATGTTGGCATTTTCTTCCATATTTTGAGTTGATTTATTTTGGAAAACCTTGTTTAATGCATCCAGTGGGGCATCACAACAAAATTAGGCATAATAATGTGTTAATTCCACGACTGTATATATCGGTATCGGTTGATATCGGAATCGGTGATTAAGAGTTGGACAATATCGGATATCGGGGAAAAAAGCCATTATCGGACATCTCTACTCACAACCTGACGATCTCAGGGCGGACACTCTAACCACAAGGCCACTGAGCAGATATACAAAGTATTTCAATGGTTGGAATCTGCGCTTTTGCATGATATACAAGTTACTATGGTAATCTAATTAGTTACAATGGTAATCTAAGTCACAGCAGCTTGGACGAGGCACCGAGCAGTGTGGGTGGAGAGCGTTTCCACAGAGTGCTTCCAGACCGGCCAGCCTGAAATGTGGGTGTCAGGGACAGACGCGGAAGGAGATTTTTACAACAAAGTCCTAAAGCTTAGTGATATATCAGATTGTAGGTGGGTTTTTTTTTTTACCCTTCGCGTTCATATTTTGCAATGTTTGTTGCATTTTTGTTCCGTTTCGCTTGATTGTAAAATATGTCGATCGCGGGGGGTTGTGACGTTCATATGTTGTCAATATTCAGTGTTTTATCGTTCATAGTTAATATTGTAAATAGGGCTGCAGCTAACGATTATTTTTCTATCGATTAATCTATAGATTATTTTTTCGATTAATCGGTTAATCTATAGATTATTTTTTTCGATTAATCTATAGATTATTTTTCCTTTTACCGATTTTTTTTTAATTTAAAATGAAGAGGAAAAAATAAATGTAGGCCAGTTTTTTCAAAAGGCATGGCTTTTATTTACAAAAAAAAAAGTATGGCCACTCAGTCAGCATTGACAACAACATGACAAAATATTCTGTAACAATGTAAACATTTAAAACTTTTAACATTTAACAAAATTAAAAGTAGCTTATTTGCTTTTTAATGTGCAAATATAAAAGTAAACATCCAGTGCAAATCTTAATATTCTGGAATAGTATAAGCATTTCAAAAGTAAAAGTATTGCTTATTTTGCTTTAAAATGTGCAAAAATAAAGATAAACATCCAATACAAAAAAGTGCAAAACGGAAATATTCTGTAACAAGTGTAAACATTTCAACAAAAGTAAAAGTATTGCTTATTTGCTAAAATGTGCAAAAATAAAGCTAAACATCCAATACAAAAAAGTGTACAGTGTAAACATTTCAACAAAAGTAAAAGTATTGCTTATTTTGCTTAATAACACAACAATGATAGTATGATTAAAGTGAAAGTTAATTGTTGGTTTGTACATAGTATATGTAACTGTTAATGTTGTAAAAGGTATTTGCACAACTAATTAACGTTAGCGTTTGTGACACGTCTTGTGCCGTGGGGTTCTTTCAAGACCGACAGACTGAACGCCAGACGGCTTTGCCAGGTTTACAATCTTTTAATTTTACACAAAGTCTTTTCTCTTCCAACTGCGCGGATCGCGCACCTGGGCACGATTGCGGCGTCGCTCCCGGCGCGCCCCGCCTCGCCGCTCACTCGCCGCCGCCGCCTCTCCACAGCGTTAAAGAGGAGCGCGTCTTTGTAAACACTGAACAGGCACGCCAAACGCGCCTCTCAGAGCGAAACGGTGCTTTAGTTTATGAATTTACAACGCAGATACAAATGACACATTCATGTTTTTGTGTAATAATGACAACGTATACGCACGCGGACGATTGACTTGTTGATGGTGATGGCAAGAACGCTGTCGGGGGTTTTCTTTTCAAATGTTCGTTCATAGCCGTTGTGCTGCTATGATAGGCCATTTCCGCTCGACACAGTGTGCATACAACAACATTATTAGGCCGTTTATTGAAATACTCCCACACTTTTGACGACTTTTGGCGTGCTTTTTTCCCCTCGCTCGCATCGTCTGCTTTGCGCTCCGCCATGACAGTAAAGTAGAGTGACGTAAATATGCGACGCGCCGACGCACAAAAACGGCGTCGACGTATTTACGTAACCGATGACGTCGACTACGTCGACGCGTCGTTTCAGCCTTAATTGTAAATACCACATTCTTTATTTTCATGTACATTCTGGGTGTCTCATTCAGAAAAAAAATTCAAATTCCATTCCGTTTTTTAAGGCGGTCTGTCGTAACGTTTCTAGCATTCAATCAGTCATTATTGTGAGGTTTTGTATTAGTGTTCCTAAAAATAGACACATTTTTTCTCTAAATGTGGCCCCCCGAGGCAAAATAATTGCCCAGGCCTGGTTTATATCGTTCTGAGGATCTACCGTAGCTTTCCAACTAATTGTGTCTGTCAAATATGTACGTAATGTTTTTGCATGTTCTTTTCTACAGGTGAAGTTGGTGCGCCTGGTGGGCATCATGCTGCTCTTCTACGTGAAAAAGGAGCATGCTCAGTTCATCTCGGACGTGGAGGCCGAGTCGGTGGGAACCGGCATCATGGGGCGGATGGTAAGGACGGCTCCAACTGCTCTCCATTTTGCAGTTTCCCCAGAATAATCCGATCTGTTATCCTCTCTCTCTGCCTTCTGTCTATCAACCACGGTTTGATAGGGAAATAAAGGTGCAGTGGCAATCCGCTTCCGTTTCCACAACTCGGACATCTGCGTGATCAACTCTCACCTGGCGGCGCACGTCGAAGAGTACGAGAGGCGCAATCAGGACTACAAGGACATTTGCAGCCGGCTTCTGTTTCGACAAGCTGATCCTACTCAGACCCCGTTAAACATCATGAAGCATGAGTATGGAGCTACTTTATAACTACAACATACGGCTTAAAACACCGTAGCTTCCCCAAATAGTGAATTCTGCTCTTCTGCCATGTTATTATTAATTGCATGTAAATGCTGCGTCCACAGTAGAGATGCGCGGTTTGCGGACACAACCGCGGATTATCCGCGGGTCGGACGGTTGAAATAAAAAAAAAATTAGATTTTATCCGCGGGTCGGGCGGTTGAAATAAAAAAAAAGAAAAAGATTTTAAATAGATTCAGGCGGGTGGCAGTTAAACCATCCATCCATCCATCCATCTTCTTCCGCTTATCCGAGGTCGGGTCGCAGGGGCAGCAGCCTAAGCAGGGAAGCCCAGACTTCCCTCTCCCCAGCCACTTCGTCCAGCTCTTCCTGTGGGACCCCGAGGCGTTCCCAGGCCAGCCGGGAGACATAGTCTTCCCAACGTGTCCTGGGTGTTCCCCGCGGCCTCCTACCGGTCGGACGTGCCCTAAACACCTCCCTAGGGAGGCGTTCGGGTGGCATCCTGACCAGATGCCCGAACCACCTCATCTGGCTCCTCTCGATGTGGAGGAGCAGCGGCTTTACTTTGAGCTCCTCCCGGATGACAGAGCTTCTCACCCTATCTCTAAGGGAGAGCCCTGCCACCCGGCGGAGGAAACTCATTTCAGCCGCTTGTACCCGTGATCTTGTCCTTTCGGTAATAACCCAAAGCTCATGACCATAGGTGAGGATGGGAACGTAGATCGACCGGTAAATTGAGAGCTTTGCCTTCCGGCTCAGCTCCTTCTTCACCACAACGGATCGATACAGCGTCCGCATTACTGAAGACGCCGCACCGATCCGCCTGTCGATCTCACGATCCACTCTTCCCTCACTCGTGAACAAGACTCCGAGGTACTTGAACTCCTCCACTTGGGGCAAGATCTCCTCCCCAACCCGGAGATGGCACTCCACCCTTTTCCGGGCGAGAACCATGGACTCGGACTTGGAGGTGCTGATTCTCATCCCAGTCGCTTCACACTCGGCTGCGAACCGATCCAGCGAGAGCTGAAGATCCTGGCCAGATGAAGCCATCAGGACCACATCATCTGCAAAAAGCAGAGACCTAATCCTGCAGCCACCAAACCGGATCCCCTCAACGCCTTGACTGCGCCTAGAAATTCTGTCCATAAAAGTTATGAACAGAATCGGTGACAAAGGGCAGCCTTGGCGGAGTCCAACCCTCACTGGAAACGTGTCCGACTTACTACCGGCAATGCGGACCAAGCTCTGGCACTGATCATACAGGGAGCGGACTGCCACAATCAGACAGTCCGATACCCCATACTCCCTGAGCACTCCCCACAGGACTTCCCGAGGGACACGGTCGAATGCCTTCTCCAAGTCCACAAAACACATGTAGACTGGTTGGGCAAACTCCCATGCACCCTCAAGGACCCTGCCGAGAGTATAGAGCTGGTCCACAGTTCCACGACCAGGACGAAAACCACACTGTTCCTCCTGAATCCGAGGTTCGACTATCCGGGGTGGTGGTTCCTCTCTTTAAGAAGGGGAACCGGAGGGTGTGTTCTAACTATCGTGGGATCACACTCCTCAGCCTTCCCGGTAAGGTCTATTCAGGTGTACTGGAGAGGAGGCAGTTAAACCAATTGGGAAATATATATACATAGTTAAATGTTGTTACCCACGTACGAAAAACGAGCAGGCACCTGCTGCATATGCCACAACAGAAGAAGAAAAAGAAAAGAGATGGACACGCCTCGCTGGGGTCCGGGACCGAGGCCCCTTCCCCCGAGAGGGCCCCACCGGGAGCCGTAGCTGAGGTGATCCGCGAGAAGGGCCCGACGCACGTCCAGGGTCACCACCGCGCCCACCGCACCGACACCCCGCCTCGTCCGCCTTCGCCGCGGCCGGCGTCACGCGCAGCAGGTAAGCAGCTTACCTGCCCGCCACCCTCGTTGCCGGGGGCGCGTAACAGGGGTCACTCCGCGCGCAGTGCGCTCACGAAAGGGGTGGGGCTCACCCTGGTGAGCCGAGTGGGCCACTTTTGGTAAGTAGAACTGGCGCTGCGGGATGAACCGAACGCCGGGTTAAGGCGCCCGATGCCGACGCTCATCAGACCCCAGAAAAGGTGTTGGTTGATATAGACAGCAGGACGGTGGCCATGGAAGTCGGAACCCGCTAAGGAGTGTGTAACAACCCACCTGCCGAATCAACTAGCCCTGAAAATGGATGGCGCTGGAGCATCGGGCCCATACTCGGCCGTCGCCGGCAGCGAGAGCCACGAGGGCTAGGCCGCGACGAGTAGGATGGCCGCCGCGGTGCGCGCTGAAGCCTCGGGCGCGAGCCCGGGTGGAGCCGCCGCGGGTGCGAGGGACATCGCACCTCCACGCGCTTAGAGGTGCGCTCAGCACGGCTCCCAGATGATTGCGCACTGGTGTGCGTCTGGGCCGTGACAGCGTGGCACGCATTGAATGTCTGTGCTGCATTGGATCAGTCTCCTTTCTTTAACAGGCAAAAGCTTTATAACCTCACTAATGCTTTGCATCGTCTATATTAGATATATAACAACGGGCGGGTGCGGGCGGATGCGGTTTTGATTAAATGTTAGTTCGGGTGGATGCGGATGGTTGACGACTTTTGTGATGCGGTTGCGGATGAAATAATTGCCTATCCGCGCATCTCTAGTCCACAGTAAATAAAAGCTGCAGGAAATGGGGAAATATTAAGTAACCCTTCCTGAAAGCAAATGTATTGTTTTGTCATTTCACTGAAAATGCATCTTTTTACCCTTCCTTTTCAGTGTGGTTTTATGGATCGGAGACCTCAATTACAGGATCAGTGAGCTCGATGTCAACAATGTAAAGGATCTTATCAGCAAGAAGGACTTTGAGATGCTGCACACTTACGATCAGGTAATTTCATCACTACTATGTTTACATTGTTATGGGGCTGTAAGCAGGGTTCCTACACAAGTATGGAAAAGCGTAAATATTCATGTTTCCAAGACTGTCACCACTATTCAGTTTTCTAAAAGATAACATTATCAATAATTGAGTAAAGAAATTGATTGATTTGGTTTTTAAGGTGCTTGCTAGAGCCATAGTTATCAAGACTAGATCGAACACGGCTCTTTTGAGCTGTGTGCCTATGATGAGTGGAAACTAATTGTGCGTTCCATTTGAATTTCCGAATTCCTAGCGGGAAATTTTAACTGGAATGCCCATATTCGGAAAGTCGCAGAGTCCTCAGCATCCCAGAGTTGGCTTCGAAGATGGTTAATCTGAGTGTAAACAATATTAGATGTTTTTTTTAATGTTCATTATTAGCACTTCAAGTTCTTACTATTTTTTTGTCGTACTAAATCAGCCATATACGATGTATTGTTGGACGTTTATGGTAATGGTACTATACCTGTAGTGTAGGCCTGGGCCGATGGCATCAAAAGTATGAATGAACACATGTGGAGTTATGTCCATCCATCCGTCTTCTTCCGCTTATCCGAGGTCGGGTCGCGGGGGCAGCAGCCTAAGCAGGGAAGCCCAGACTTCCCTCTCCCCAGCCACTTCGTCCAGCTCTTCCTGTGGGACCCCGAGGCGTTCCCAGGCCAGCCGGGAGACATAGTCTTCCCAATGTGTCCTGGGTCTTCCCCGCGGCCTCCTACCGGTCGGACGTGCCCTAAACACCTCCCTAGGGAGGCGTTCGGGTGGCATCCTGACCAGATGCCCGAACCACCTCATCTGGCTCCTCTCCATGTGGAGGAGCAGCGGCTTTACTTTGAGCTCCTCCCGGATGGCAGAGCTTCTCACCCTATCTCTAAGGGAGAGCCCCGCCACCCGGCGGAGGAAACACATTTCGGCCGCTTGTACCCGTGATCTTGTCCTTTCGGTCATAACCCAAAGCTCATGACCATAGGTGAGGATGGGAACGTAGATCGACCGGTAAATTGAGAGCTTTGCCTTCCGGCTCAGCTCCTTCTTCACCACAACGGATCGATACAGCGTCCGCATTACTGAAGACGCCGCACCGATCCGCCTGTCGATCTCACGATCCACTCTTCCCTCACTCGTGAACAAGACTCCAAGGTACTTGAACTCCTCCACTTGGGGCAAGATCTCCTCCCCAACCCGGAGATGGCACTCCACCCTTTTCCGGGAGAGAACCATGGACTCGGACTTGGAGGTGCTGATTCTCATCCCAGTCGCTTCACACTCAGCTGCGAACCGATCCAGTGAGAGCTGAAGATCCTGGCCAGATGAAGCCATCAGGACCACATCATCTGCAAAAAGCAGAGACCTAATCCTGCAGCCACCAAACCAGATCCCCTCAACGCCTTGACTGCGCCTAGAAATTCTGTCCATAAAAGTTCTGAACAGAATGGGTGACAAAGGGCAGCCTTGGCGGAGTCCAACCCTCACTGGAAACGTGTCCGACTTACTGCCAGCAATGCAGACCAAGCTCTGACACTGATCATACAGGGAGCGGACTGCCACAATCAGACAGTCCAATACCCCATACTCTCTGAGCACTCCCCACAGGACCTCCCGAGGGACACGGTCGAATGCCTTCTCCAAGTCCACAAAGCACATGTAGACTGGTTGGGCAAACTCCCATGCACCCTCAAGGACCCTGCCGAGAGTATAGAGCTGGTCCACAGTTCCACGACCAGGACGAAAACCACACTGTTCCTCCTGAATCCGAGGTTCGACTATCCGGCGTAGCCTCCTCTCCAGTACACCTGAATAGACCTTACCGGGAGTTATGTATTTAACAAAAAAAGGTGAAATAACTGAAAACATGTTTTATATTCTAGTTTCTTCAAAATAGCCACCCTTTGCTCTGATTACTGCTTTGCACACTCTTGGCATTCTCTCGATGAGCTCCAAGAGGTAGACCTGAAATGGTTTTCTCTTCACAGGTGTGCTTATTCATACAATATATTACTTTTATTATTGTCCGTGTGAAAAGGTGTGGCGGATTCAATTTAACCATGGCGCCGTATTCAGAATAATGAAAACACAATTAATTCCATAATGTATTCACATGATACATGTCTATTTACTCAAATGGTATGTTCGTTTTTTTACTTAGACATCTGGGAATTAGTATGGAATTTGGAAATGTCAAAATTCCTTACCCTGTAAGCAACTGACACATTTACCGGCGGCATTCGTCCTGCAGCTCAAGAGGCAGATCGACCAAGAGGCAGTGTTCGTTGGCTTCGTGGAGGGAGATATCGCCTTCCAGCCCACCTATAAATATGACACCGGCTCCGACACGTGGGATACAAGGTAATGTCATCACAGAGGAAAGATTTTTTACCAAGTTCTTGAGTCAAAATCTTGCTTCTTGCACATTTAGTGAAAAATGCCGCGTTCCTGCATGGTGTGATCGTATTCTGTGGCGAGGAAAAGAGATCAAGCAGCAGCATTACCAGAGTCACATGACTCTCAAGACCAGTGACCACAAACCTGTCAGCTCCATGCTTGTCATTGGGGTAAGGAGTGTCTTTCACACAGAAGAAATCAGGCAAAATACATACACCAAAGCCATCATGGAAAATATGGAGGCTTTTTACGCAGTGGGACTCGGCTGCAACTGTTTGCACTTTCACACAGGGACATAACATCATTTAGATCCCCGCTTTTTGCAGAAGTTACGTTCCAAAATTTGCTGCGAATCGTGAATAATCACTACTAAAAGACACACAAAAATCCATAAAATACTTACCGTATTTTTCGGAGTATAAGTCGCACCGGAGTATAAGTCGCACCTGCCGAAAATGCATAATAAAAAAGGGAAAAAACATATATAAGTCGCACTGGAGCCCGGCCAAACTATGAAAAAAAAACTGCGACTTATAGTCTGAAAGATACGGTATTTTTGATCCTCTAAACCAGTAGTGTCAAACTCGGGGCTCGGGGGCCGGATCTGGCCCGCCACGTCATTTTATGTGGCCTGCGAAAATATGCGTCAATACTCAATGTATTAGTTCTTTCCATTTTGACAGGAAAAAATACATGTACTGCATGTAATTGCATACCTTTTATGCCTTATTATTATCCAATATTGCAACAAATAATATATTATTATACTTTCCAAACATTTTTTCTTGTTAAAATAAAAAATACAAAAATACTTCAATGTCTATTTGACTTATGATTTCAAAGCAAATTATCCATCAAATTGTACACCGTAAAAAAGAATAGATTTTACGGTATAAGCATATAACTGTAACTCTACCACAGTTTTTACTGTAAAATTCTGCCGACTAAACTGCCTTTTTTTTACTGTAAAATCTGTGGTTTAATGATGTATTACTATAAATGTCAAAACGGTACTGAAGTTTTTTTTTAATGGTAAAAAACTGGCAGCTCGGTTGCCAGAAATAAAAAAACAATGGTACAGTTTTTCCATTTATAGTAATGTGTTGTAAAAACCACCGTAAAGTGTACCGTAAAATTCTGGCAATTAAACTGCCAGTATTTTACTGTACAAAAACGTGGGTACTGTTTGTCCATTTACCGTAATATATTGTAGAATAAATCTGTATATTTTACAGTAAAAAGCTGGCAACTCATTTCCCAGAATTTTGTACAGTGTACATAAACATTTTATTATAAAATGCCTAAACAAATTCGTATATTATTCACTGTTACCAGCGGCCCTCTTAGGCAGACCTGGGCAAAATACAGCCCATTAAGATTTTCAATCCGGCCCGCCGGACGTTCTACATGATTTTTTAGACCTTTACCATCAAAACTGTAGCTGCCATTATGATATGCAGTGCTGTTTTTAAATTACCTTAAGTCTTGAACTATAGAAAGTATTTCAATGGTTGAATTTTGGGTGTTATACGAGTTATTACAGTAATCTTTGTCACAGCAGCTCAGATGAGGAACAAAGCAGAGTGGGCGGGGTTTGTTTTCAGAGCAGCCAGCCCGAAACGCATGTGTCAGGAACAGATGCGGAAGCAAATTTTTACAACAAATGTCTGCATAAAAGTGATAATAATGACTGAGCATTTCATGGAAGCTGCTTTTATACCCAGTCATGGCACCCACCTGTTCCCAATTAGGCTGTTCACCTGTGGGATGTTCCAAATAAGCGTTTGATGAGCATTCCTCAACTTTCTCAGTCTTTTTTGCCACTTGTGCCAGCTTTTTTGAAACATGTTGCAGACATCAAATTCCACATGAGCTAATATTTGCAAAAAAAAATAACAATGTTTTCCAGTTAGAACGTTAAGTATCTTGTCTTTGCAGTCTATTCAATTGAATATAAGTTGAAAGGGATTTGCAAATCATTGTATTCTCTTTTTATTTACCATTTACACAATGTGACAACTTCACTGGTTTTGGGTTTTGTATATTGTTACTTTACACGCAGTCGGCTTTCGGTCCCCGGACAATTTTTTTAGCCCGGTGCGGCCCCCAAGTCAAAAGGTTTGGACACCTCTGCACGAGATGGAGCCCGTACCACAGTTTGAGAATCATTGATATAGGGAATAAGTCATACTTGCCAACCCTCCCGGATTTTCCGGGAGACTCCCGAAATTCAGCGCCTCTCCCGAAAACCTCCCGGGACAAATTTTCTCCCGAAAATCTCCCGAAATTCAGGCGGAGCTGGAGGCCACGCCCCCTCCAGCTCCATGCGGACCTGAGTGACGTGTTGACAGCCTGTTCACACGTCCGCTTTCCCACAATATAAACAGCTAATGATGGAGGGCGAGTTCTTGGTTTCTTATGTGGGTTTATTGTTAGGCAGTTTCATTAACGTCCTCCCAGCGCGGTAACAACACACAACAGCAGCAGTCAAGTATTCGTCTACCGTAAAGCAGTTTGTCTGCCGTAAACAGCGATGTTGTGACACTTTTAAACAGGACAATACTGCCATCTACTGTACATGCATATGTGACCCACCCATAATGTGTCACATTTTTGTGTTGATTTATTTATTTTATTTTGTGGTTTGAATTCGTTTTTGGAGCTGTCATTACACATTTATCAGTATTCACATTGGTCAGTAGGGGGCAGTAGGGCGTTTCTTCTCAATTGAATGCTATCACCTGCAGACCGGAAGTGTCTTGTCATTCAGATGAAAGCGACCAGTCTGTGAACAATTGAAACGTCCCTTGTGCTTTTTCCTCCTGTATAACAGGTTAGTTTTGGTGAATCAACTCACTGAATAATATCCATGTGATCTTTATAAGTTTAAGTACACATTCTGATGGTGGAGCCTAACTCTAAAGTGTTTGTGAGTTGTAGTTTGTATTTGTGAATGAATCCAGTGCACAGCTGCAGTAATCAATACAAAAAGGCGACGTGAGTGTGCAATGTTTATATAGGAACTTCTGATCCTAATTCAGACTCCCAAATTAGAGCTCCCGTTTTCTTATTGATTTTATAATGTATATTTGTATAATGTGTGTGTTCTGAAATAGTGACAGAGAATAGAACAAGGATGGACAATTCAACCCTTAACTCAACAATGAGTAGATGAGTGTTATGTGTGTGTATACGTGTAAATAAATGAACACTGAAATTCAAGTATTTCTTTTATTTATATATATATATAGCTAGAATTCATTGAAAGTCAAGTATTTCTTATATATATATATATCTTAACCACGCCCCCCACCCCCCACCTCCCGAAATCGGAGGTCTCAATGTTGGCAAGTATGGAATAAGTCATAGAACAAAAAATGCCCGTGTGAAAGGTGCTTGTGTTAAATGTAATATTATGTACTGTAGTTTCATTGCATCCACAGTGTTATATAATACATATTAATTGTCCTTTCCTTGGTGCACAGATCAAGAGAGTTAATGCAGAATCCTACAAGAAGACCTTCGAAGAGATTGTTCGCAATTTAGACAAGATGGAGAATGAGTGCATTCCGTCGGCAACCTTGTCCAAGCGAGAGGTAAAGTTGATTAATAAGTTAAATGAAAAAGTGCTTTTTCGCTGTCCGTGACGATGGCTGCCGTCCTCTTTTCAGTTCCACTTTGAGAAGGTGAAGTACATGGAGCACCAGGCCAAGACGCTGAGCATCTTCAACGACGGCCAGGTCCCATGTCAGTTTGAGTTCATCCAGAAGCCCAACGAGGCCACGTACTGCAAGCCCTGGCTCACGGCCAACCCCCACAAAGGCTTCATCGCTCAGGGTGAGCCAGAACTCACGCCTGTACAAATTGCACAATGGAGTAACCGTGGTGCTCCCTTGAGAGTACAAATGACCACTGTCTGGTGGCTGTGTCAATCAACCTTTCTTTTCACTCCAGGCTCTTCCGCGGACATCGACTTCGAGGTTTTTGTGAACCGCTCAACGGCGCCTGAGCTAAACTCGGGCAAACAGAAGATGGAAGACATCCTGGTGCTGCACCTGGAACGCGGTAAGGACTACTTCATCTCTGTGACGGGAAGCTACCTGCCCAGCTGCTACAGCACGCCCATCCACGTGTTGTGTCGGCTGAGGGAGCCCATCCAAGACATGTCCCAGGAGGCCCTGCATGAACTGGTGAGTGACCCATATTTGTAGATAAGCACACTTGAGTTCCTTTTGATGAAACGGCTTCTGAACAATAGGTGGTGACGTCTGGGAATGAGAACTCCGAGAGTATTGAAAAGCCTCTGGATATTCCTAAAGAACTGTGGATGATGGTGGATCATTTGTTCCGCAATGCAATCAAACAGGTAGCAATAGCAAATTGACAGTGCGCCTTATGTACGGAGCATTTCTGGTTTTGCTTACTGACCTTGAAGCAATTTTATTTGGTACATGGTGTATTGATAAGTGTGACCAGTAGATGGTAGTCACTAGGGAGGCCACGCCCCCTCCAGCTCCATGCGGACCTGAGTGAGGACAGCCTTTTTTTCAGACGGGAAGACAACATGGTGACAAGAACTAAATCATTCATACTAGAGATAAATTGTATTATTATGTTTATCTTGCCTAAAAATAAATATATTTACTAATTAAAAAAAACAAAAACGAAATACATTTTTACTATATTTTGCTAAAAACATCAAAATTAATTGTATTTTTATTTGTATTTTTTCTGACTCCTTACTACATCCAGCCATAGAATTATACATTAAAATAAACATATTTGAAATCATTAATTTTAAATGATCATACCGTATTTTCCGCACCATAAGGCGCCCTGGGTTATAAGCCGCGCCTTCAATGAACGGCATATTTCAAAACTTTGTCCACCTATAAGCCGCCCCGTGTTATAAGCCGCATCCAACTGCGCTAAAGGAATGTCAAAAAAACAGTCAGATAGGTCAGTCAAACTTTAATAATATATTAAAAACCAGCGTGATGTGGGCGCGCATGGAGTCGTATATCAACATGGACGGAGCTGCGTGAAAAAAGCCACCCGGCCTCTTCGCGTAAACTTACCTTAACCACTCGCTCATCTTTTCTTCATCCATCCATCCCTTCGAGTTAGCTTTTATGATGACGCCGGCTGGAAAGGTCTCTTTTGGCAAGGTCTTCCTTTTGAATATCACCATGGGTGGAAGTTTCTGGCCATTAGCATGGCAAGCTAGAACCACAGTGAAGGATGACTTCTCATTCCCTGTGGTGCGAATATTCACCGTACGTGCTCCCGTTGTATCCACAGTGCGGTTCACAGGAATATCAAAAGTCAGTGGAACCTCGTCCATGTTGATAATGTTCTCTGGCCGGATCTTTTTTTCAGCTATCTTGTTTTTACAATATGCACGGAAAGTAGCCAGCTTTTCTTGAAAGTCTTTAGGCAGTTGCTGTGAAATAGTAGTCCGTGTGCGGATGGAGAGATTGCGTCTTTTCATGAACCGGAAACCTGTCGCTTAGTAGGAGCCATTTTGTGGTCTTTACAGATGTAAACACACAAAGGAAATGAAACGTAATATCCGCGCGCTTCTTCTTCTTCTACGCGGGCGGGTGGTTGCTTACAGTAGAAGAAGAAGCGCTTCCTGTTCTATGGGGGCGGGTGCTTACCTTGGCGGTTGCTTGCGTAGAAGAAGCACTTCCTCTTCTACGGGGAAAAAAGATGGCGGCTGTTTACCGTAGTTGCGAGACCGAAACTTTATGAAAATGAATCTTAATATTAATCCATATATAAAGCGCACCGGGTTATAAGCCGCACTGTCAGCTTTTGAGTAAATTTGTGGTTTTTAGGTGCGGCTAATAGTGCGGAAAATACGGTAATTCATTTAAAATGACCATATTTAATTATTAAAATAATTGCTTGTTTATCAACAACTTTAGCATTTTATTCATTACATTTTGAAGCTCTCAGAAGCCAAGTTATGTTATATTCCTTAAGATTTATTTATGCAAGTTTGAAGTATCAATTATCTAAACAGTTTTGTTTGCATATTTTCAGGATGTGTATATGTATATATATATATATATATATATATATATGTATATATGTGTATATATATGTATATGTATATATATATGTATGTATATATATGTATATATGTGTATATATATATATATATATATGTATATATATGTGTGTGTGTATATATATATATATATATATATATATATATATATATATATATATATATATATATATATATATATATATATATATATATATATATATATATATATATGTATGAAATACTTGGTGAATTCTAGCTGTCAATATACTCCTCCCCTCTTAACCACGCCCCCCGCCCCCCACCTCCCGAAATCGGAGGTCTCAAGGTTGGCAAGTATGGGTATACCGATACTAGTATAGTATCGCGGTACTAATGAATAAAAAACGGTACTATACTCTGTTTGAAAAGTACCGGTTCGCCATATTTTTTTTTTTTACAGGCATGACGGCGCATCGTCACGTCTTGTCATCGCTGGTTTTAGGAGCAGAGGAGCATGTTCAGCAGCGCACACACACAGAGTACTTACAAGCAGACACAGAGTGTAGACATAAAAAGGGAGAATGGACGCATTTTGGCTTAAAAACTAACGATAAAGGTGAAGTTATAACACTGAAACGCCCTCAGGAAGAGGTGCTTTAAGACTTGGCTAGCTAGTTAGCGGCTAATGTCCATCCGCAATCGTCAGTGTTTTAGCTACCTCTAAATCACTAATCCTCGCCTCCACGGCGACAATTAAAGTATCATCCGTGCAGGACGAGAAATAGCTAAACATGCTTCACTACACACCGTAGGAGGATACAATAGCTCACCGGTGTCACAATGTAAACAAATGCCATGAGTGGATCTACACCTGACATCCACTGTAATGATACCAAGTACAGGAGCGTATCTAGTCAATACTACTATGATTACATCAAGATATTTTATCATCACAAAATCTTTTTTTTATTTTTTATTAATTATTATTATTAATTATTTTTTTAATCATTTATTTATTGGGACAGTATACAATAATCAACACTTGAATAAACAATGTAAATGCGCCGGACTTAGCATCATTGCTAATTTTCAGTTGTAGTCCCATTATATTCATAAACTCAGGAAATATGTCCCTGGACACATGAAAACTTAAATTAGCACCAATGTATGATCCTGTAACTACTTGGTATCGGATCAATGCCTACATTTTTGGTATCTTCCAAAACTAATGTAAAGTACCCAAACAACAGAAGAATACGTGTTTATTACATTTTAACAGAAGTGTAGATAGAACATGGTAAAACAGAAAGTAACCAGATATTAACAGTAAATGAACAAGTAGATTAATCATCCATTTTTACAGCTTGTTCTTTACAATTTTGACAAAATAATAGAAATGACACAATATGTTACTTCATACGTCAGCAGTAGAGATGCGCGGATAGGCAATTATTTCATCCGCAACCGCATCACAAAAGTCGTCATCCACCCGCCATCCACCCGAACTAACATTTGATCAAATCCACACCCGCCCGTTGTTATATATCTAATATAGACGATGCAAGGCATTAGTGACGTTAGAAAGCTTTTGACTGTTAAAGAAAGGAGACTGATCCAATGCAGCAGAGACATTCAATGCGTGCCACGCATTAATATTTCTTGGCCACGCATTAGTGGCTAAGAGATATTAATGCGTGATAATATTATTTATCATTATTATAGTATTACTGTCATTTCCATTAAGAAAGTGTTGACTATTGTTGCCAATGCCCTCAGATCAGGAGTGCGTTCCTCACACTTTGTGTGCGCAGTTGCAGCAAGCAGAACGATGCTTTTAAGAAGTTAAAAAAATGTTTTACAAAGACTATGCCTATATTTTCGTTAGGTAAAAAAAATGTTCTGAATTTATTTTAATGAATATTAACTTGTTAACGTTATAATGCTCAAATAGGGACGAGGGCGGGGTGCACAGTGAAACAGTGAACAATTTTGCGACAAAGATTAACCTTTATTGATTGATCTGCAGCCATGACAAAATATTAGACAATCTCCATTGTCAACGACAGGCAGGAAAATAAAGATAAACACATAGCCTATGTTGTAGGCATAGGCTCATACGTTTTTAAGTTGAAATAAAAAATGTGCCTCATAAGCCTTAGGCTGTCAATCACGCGCACAAACTCAAATTATACAATAACATATGTATGTCATCCCTATTTAAACAAAAAATAAATAAAATAAATAATAATAATAAATTACCTGCAACTTATTGGCCAAGGCAAATAGCTGGTCTTTTTTTCCCCTGGTCTTTAGTATTCCCTTTTTTAGTTTGTCGCGTACCACGTTTGCTGCCGGCCTTGCCATCTTTTTTTTTTTTTTTTCTGCTGTTGTGTTGTGTTGTGCTGCAGTGACTGATGAATAATTGCCTGTTTCAAAGAGTGCTGCTCGTTTTTCGTATGTGGGTAACAACATTTAACTATGTATATATATTTCCGAATTAGTTCAACCGCCACCCGCCCGAATCTATTTAAAATCTATTTTTTTCGTCATGTCACCCACCCGACCCGCGGATTATCCGCGGACTCCGCGGTTGTGTCCGCAAACCGCACATCTCTAGTCAGCAGGCTAATTAGGAGCCTTTGTTTGCTTACTTACTACTAAAAGACAAGTTGTCTAGTGTGTTCACTATTTTATTTAAGGACAAAATTGTTCTTTGATTGCAATAAAAAAACATATGTTTCATGTACCCTAAGATGTTTTGTTAAAATAAAGCCAATCATGCAATTTTTTTATAGTCCCCTTTATGTAGAAAAATATCGAAACTCGAAATACATTACATACATTTGGTACCGATACAAAAATGTTGGTATCGAGACAACCCTAGTAGTCACCAGAGGTGGGTAGAGTAGCCAGAAATTATACTCAGGTAAGAGTACTGTTACTTTAGAGATTTATTACTCAAGTAAAAGTAAGGAGTAGTCACCCAAATATTTACTTGAGTAAAAGTAAAAAGTATGTTGTAAAAAAACTACTCAAGTACTGAGTAACTGCTGAGTAACATACACACACATATCATATATATATATATATATATATATATATATATATATATATATATATATATACACACACACACATATATACATATACCGTATTTTCCGCACTATAAGGCGCACCGGATTATTAGCCGCACCTTCAATGAATGGCATATTTCATAACTTTGTCCACCAATAAGCCGCCCCGGACTATAAGCCGCGCCTACGCTGCGCTAAAGGGAATGTCAAAAAAACAGTCAGATAGGTCAGTCAAACTTTAATAATATATTAAAAACCAGCGTTCTAACAACTCTGTTCACTCCCAAAATGTACGCAAATGTGCAATCACAAACATAGTAAAATTCAAAATAGTGCAGAGCAATAGCAACATAATGTTGCTCGAACGTTAATGTCACAACACACAAAATAAACATAGCGCTCACTTTCTGAAGTTATTCTTCATTCGTAAATCCTTCGTCTTCGGTGTCCGAAGTGAAAAGTTGGGCAAATTTACGATCCACTGGCAGATGTTGGCGTCGTCTGGCGCTGCCTCCTCGTCTTAGTGAAGGTGTGTTCGCCTTCTGTCATCCATTGTTCCCACGCAGTTAGCAGTCTAGCTTCGAATGCCCTGTTGACACCAATATCTAGCGGCTGGAGGTCTTTTGTCAATCCACCCGGAATGACGGCGAGTATTGAATTAAGCGCGTAAGCGTGTCTCTCAATGTGCTGTTATGAGCTAGCAAATATAACAACTACACTACCCAGCATGCAACGATAGTTACGAGCATGCGCGGTAGCCCTGAGAAGCGTTGTATGCTGGGAGTTAGAATGTGGTTATGAGCACGCTGTGAGTAAACGTTGAGAACTCAGTTAACACGCCTCGTCTGCATTATTTATAATTAGACAGACAACACACTTAATAGGAGCCATTTTGGGGTCTTTACATAAACACACAAATGGAAATGAAACGTCACATATCCCAGCATGCACCGCGCGCTTCTTCTACGGGGAAAAAAGAGGGCGGCTGTTTACCGTAGTTGCGAGACCTAAACTTTATGAAAATGAATCTTAATATTTATCCATATATAAAGCGCACCGGGTTATAAGGCGCACTGTCAGCTTTTGAGAAAATTTGTGGTTTTTAGGTGCGCCTTATAGTGCGGAAAATACGGTATATATATACACACACATATATATATATATATATACCGTATACATACATTGATATATACAGTATATAATTTATATATATATTTTTTTGCCGTTTTTGTTTACATGTTAATAGTGTTTTAATGAATATACATGCATGTTTAACACATATAGATTCCTTTCTTTCATGAAGACAAGAATATAAGTTGGTGTATTACCTGATTGTGATGACTTGCATTGATTGTAATCAGACAGTAGTGATGACAAACGTCCACGTTTTCAAATGGAGGAGAAAAAAAGTTCCTCCTTTCTGTCTAATACCACATGAAAGTGGTTGGTTTTTGGCATCTTATTTGTCCAGCTTCCATATTCGTTTTTATACACTTTACAAGAAATACATTGGCGGCAAACTCCGTAGCTTGCGAGCTTGTTTGCGCTGGCTTTCGGAGACTCTTATTTTGAAAGCGCAGGCGCGATGGAGCGGCACTTTTATTGTGAAGACAGGAACTGTGCAGTCAGTCTTTAGGCTTTTGACGGGGTGTACGGTTGAAATAAAAAATGGTCTTTTTCCTTCACACTTTTGATTGATTGATTGATTGATTGGAACTTGTATTAGTAGATTGCACAGTACAGTACATATTCCGTACAATTGACCACTAAATGGTAACACCCCAATAAGTTTTTCAACTTGTTTAAGTCAGGTCATGTGACCGCCTGGCTCTGTTTGATTGGTCCAACGTCACCAGTGACTGCATCTGATTGGTGGAACGGAGTGAACGTCACCAGTGACTGTATTTGTTGAAACGCAGGCACTATGAAGGTCTGTCTGACAGACCAAAACAAACAAAGCGTGCATTAACAGATCGATAAAAATTAGTAGCGAGCTGAATGTAGATAAAAGTAGCGGAGTAAAAGTAGCGTTTCTTCTCTATAAATATACTCAAGTAAAAGTAAAAGTATGTTGCATTAAAACTACTCTTAGAAGTACAATTTATCCCAAAAGTTACTCAAGTAGATGTAACGGAGTAAATGTAGCGCGTTGCTACCCACCTCTGGTAGTCACACATAAAGAGATTGGTGTGGACTGCAGGTTGACGCTTGTTCAATATATTTGGCTTTTGCTCGCTACATGTCGTTAATAGATGTTTTGTTACATCATCTTATGTTCCGTTTTCACAGGAAGACATATTTCAGCAACCTGGACTGCGGAGTGAATTTGCAGAAATAAGAGACTGCCTCGACACCGGCATGGCAGATTCTCTCTGTATCCTTTTAGAAAATGTCATAGTTTACTGCAGTGTGGGACAAACAAGCTGATAGCTAAAGCATGAAAGTAGCCTGTCTTTCCAAACAAACTTAAGGATGGTCTTGACTCTGTAATGACCTGCAGCTGGCAGCAACCACTCGGTAGCGGAGGCCCTGCTTCTCTTCCTGGATGCCCTCCCTGAGCCGGTGGTCCCCTACGCGTTCTACCAGCAGTGCCTGGAGTCTTGCTCCAATGCCAGCCAGTGTGAGAAGGTACACACTACCTTGTACTGTTTGACTATGTCACATTCAAATCACAATCAGTCTTACAATCTTTGTTCTTCTTTTTTAAGATTATTTCCACGCTACCTCAGTGCCATCGAAATGTTTTTAACTACTTAGCTGCCTTCCTGCGGGAGCTGTTGAGGAATTCTCCCAGCAATCGGTTAGACGTTACCATCATAGGTAAGACGATTAAAAAAAAAGATTGTTCCAACTCTCACTCTACTCAAAGTGCTTTTGGAAAGTGTTCACAGTGCGTCACTTTTTCCACATTTTGTTATGTTACAGGTAGACATGTCCGATAATGGCTTTTTTGCCGATATCTGATATTCCGATATTGTCCAACTCTTTCAATTACCGATACCGATATCAACCGATACAGATATATACAGTCGTGGAATTAATACAGAAACGTTAATTGTGCAGGCAGCTGCATACCTGCCAACTACTCCGGTTTTCTCGTAATTAGTACGGTTTTCATCAACCTATTCCGGGTTACGGTTGCAGTGATAAAAAGTATGGTTTTTCATTAATTAAAAATATATATTTTTAAAAAAGTTTTATTCACGAAATCGCGTAACAACAATGACAATCGACACTGCTTCCCGTAACTTCCTATCGAGCCATTCCGAATGCCATGCGCAAGGCTATTTATAGCACCGCTGCCAAGCACGAGGCACCAGTTGTATGGCGTCACAGTAGTGCCAAAAATCCGAGCACATAAAAACTGTTATCGCGCGCTGATTCTCCACTTCGTGCGCGCGCGCGACACCATTTTGCGCGTGCGTGGTGCCTTTCTGCGCGCTCTCTGTGTACTCCTGGCATCTCTCCTCGCGCTGTCATGTTTCTTTTTGGCACTTTGGGGGCGGGTATGCTTAGACGGCCCCTTCTTTCTGATTGGTCAGGCGAAAAACGCTGAAAAATGCTCAGAGCCAATCAGAGGTATAGCAGGGCGGGTCATCGTCAATATGTATCAAGATTTACGGAGGAAGAAGTGGATAAAAAAATGTCGCGCGCTGATGAAGGTTATTTCATAGCACATAAACACAATACAGGGTAATACAAAATGTGAGCCAAATAAATAAGACAACAAACACCATAATCACATCTTTCAGCCAGAACTGGTCCACCAGCAATAACATTATTTTATATTTTCACTTCTTCTTGAACATTTGTTTTCTAATTTATGGAATTTCTTTTGATTCAGCCATAAAATTAATGAAATAATCTTTGAATTTTGTTTTTAAAATGTTAAAAATAGCTTTTAATAATGTATTCTGAAACAGTTTAAAATAATCAGAGAACTGACTAACACTGACCCTACACAACTATGTTGCACAATTAAGTCTTTTTTTTTTTTTTAAAGCGAAAGAGGTAATTTCAACAGGTACAGCATCCTATGTCATATCTACATGTAA
Organism: Nerophis lumbriciformis; assembly: GCF_033978685.3. Lineage (NCBI taxonomy): Eukaryota > Metazoa > Chordata > Actinopteri > Syngnathiformes > Syngnathidae > Nerophis > Nerophis lumbriciformis. The sequence goes on along the minus strand of NC_084551.2, from coordinate 67,759,680 downwards.
TAAGATTTGTAACAAGGCAAACCGTTTGTAAATTGGTGGAAAATCGTGCAAGTTATGGTAATTTAATGAGTACATGTACCATTGACATCAATGTAATGATTGAGACTAGATGTCTGAAGTAAGATGGCTACAACGTTGCTACACTGGAGAATGATTGGTCATATGAAAAATGCTCACAGCCAATCAGAAAGAAGGGGCCGTCTAAGCATACCCGCCCCCAAAGTGCCAAAAAGAAACATGACAGCGCGAGGAGAGATGCCAGGAGTACACAGATAGCGCGCAGAAAGGCGTCGCGCATGCGCAGAAAGGCACCACGCGCGCGCAAAATGGTGTTGCGCGCGCGCACGAAGTGGAGAATCAGCGCGCGATAACAGTTTTTATGCGCTCGGATTTTTGGCACTAATGTGACGCCATACAGTTGCCATTGTTTCCAAACGAGCGAACGATCATGGAATCAGCCGGAGAAAAATCGCAAACGAGTCTTAAACCGAAAAGAAAACTGCAGTCATTCCGTGAAGAATATTCAAAAGCCTATCCGGGAATAATTATCCGTTCCAAAAAGGGTGAAAACTACGCGAATTGCACCTTGTGCAGACAAGATTTTTCGATCGGACACGGAGGAATTAGTGATGTAAAAGACCACGTTGGGACAAAAAAACACAAGTCTAATGCCGTTGCTAGCGATACAAGTGGAAAACTTTCAACGTTTTTCGTCTCCCAAACAGTGATGGTTTTAGCAACATTTTAACCTGTCTGAATGCTAATAATCATTTTGCGTCGGGGGGCTTCGCCCCCGTGAACCCCCCACCAGGACTTTGTCCTGGACCCTGGCTACTAGGTTTTTCTGATTTCAAAAGTTGGCAGGTATGCAGCTGTCATGTACAAAACCCAAAGCCAGTGAAGTTGGCACGTTGTGTAAATCGTAAATAAAAACAGAATACGATGATTTGCAAATCCTTTTCCACCTACCGTATTTTCCGCACTATAAGGCGCACCGGATTATTAGCCGCACCTTCTATGAATTACATATTTCATAATTTTGTCCACCAATAAGCCGCCCCGGACTAAAAGCCGCGCCTACGCTGCGCTAAAGTGAATGTCAAAAAAACGCTGCGCTAAAGTGAATGTCAAAAAAACAGTCAGATAGTTCAGTCAAACTTTAATAATATATTGAAAACCAGCGTTCTAACAACTCTGTCCCAAAATGTACGCAAATGTGCAATCACAAACATAGTAAAATTCAAAATGGTGTAGAGCAATAAATAGCAACATAATGTTGCTCGAACGTTAATGTCACAACACACAAAATAAACATAGCGCTCACCTTCTGAAGTTATTCTTCATTCGTAAATCCTTCGAATTCTTCGTCTTCGGTGTCCGAATTGAAAAGTTGCGCAAGCGTGGGATCCAAAAATGGCCGGCTCCGCCTCGTCGAAGTCATCGGATTCAGTGTCGCTGTTGTTGTGCAGCAGTTCTGTGAATCCTGCCTTCCGGAAAGCTCGGACCACAGTTGTGACCGAAACTATCTGCCCAGGCATTTACGATCCACTGGCAGATGTTGGCGTATGTCGACCGGCGCTATCTGCCCGTCTTAGTGAAGGTGTGTTCGCCTTCGGAGCTGTGTGAAAAAAGCCACCCGGCCTCTTCGCGTAAACTTCCCTTAACCACTCGCTCATCTTTTCTTCATCCATCCATCCCTTCGAGTTAGCTTTTATGATGACGCCGGCTGGAAAGGTCTCTTTTGGCAAGGTCTTCCTTTTGAATATCACCATGGGTGGAAGTTAGCATGGCAAGCTAGAACCACAGTGAAGGATGACTCCTCATTCCCTGTGGTGCGAATATTCACCGTACGTGCTCCCGTTCCACAGTGCAGTTCACAGGAATATCAGTTGCTGTGAAATACGGTAGTAATCCGTGTGCAGATGGAGAGATTGCGTCTTTTTATGAACTGGATCCTTGTCGCGTAGTAGGAGCCATTTTGTGGTCTTTACAGATGTAAACAGGAAATGAAACGTACGGTGATATCCGCGTTTTTTCTTCTTCTTCCGGGGGCGGGTGAAGCGCTTCCTGTTCTATGGGGGCGGGTGAAGCGCTTCCTGTTCTATGGGGGCGGGTGCTTTCCTTGGCGGTTGCTTGCGTAGAAGAAGAAGCGCTTCCTGTTCTACCGGGAAAAAAGATGGCGGCTGTTTACCGAAGTTGCGAGATCGAAACTTTATGAAAATTAATCGTAATAAAGCGCACCGGGTTATAAGGCGCACTGTTAGCTTTTGAGAAAATTTGTGGTTTTTAGGTGCGCCTTATAGTGCGGAAAATACGGTATATTCAATTGGAATACACAGCAAAGACAAGATATTCAATGTTGGAACTGGTAAACATCCATCCATCCATCCATTTCCTACCGCTTATTCCCTTTGGGGTCGCGGGGGGCGCTGGAGTCTATCTCAGCTACAATCGGGCGGAAGACGGGGTACACCCTGGACAAGTCGCCACCTCATCGCAGGGCCAACACAGACAGATAGACAACATTCACACTCACATTCACACACTAGGGCCCATTTAGTGTTGCCAATCATCTTATCCCCAGGTGCATGTCTTTGGTAAACAGTTATTTTTTGCAAATATTAGCTCATGTGGAATTTGATGCCTGCAACATGTTTCAAAAAAGCAAGTGGCAAAAAAGACTGAGAAAGTTGAGGAATGGTGATCAAACGCTTATTTGGAACATCCCACAGGTGAACAGGCTAATTGGGAACAGGTGGGTGCCATGATTGGGTATAAAAGCAGCTCCCATGAAATGCTCAGTCATTCACAAACAAGGATGGGGTGAGGGTCACCACTTTGTGAACAAATGCGTGAGCAAAGTGTTGAACAGTTTAACAACAACATTTCTCAACAAGCTATATTGCAAGGAATTTTGAGATTTCACCATCTACGCTCCATAATATCATCAAAACGTTCAGAGGATCTGGAGAAATCACTGCACGTTAGCAGAAACCAACATTGAATGCCCGTGACCTTCGATCACTCAGGCGGTACTACATCAAAAACCGATATCAGCGTGTGAAGGATATCACCACATGGGCTCAAGAACACTTCAGAAAACCATTGTCAGTAACTACAGTTTGTCGCTACATCTGTAAGTGCAAGTTAAAACTCTACTATGCAAAACGAAAGCCATTTATCAACAACACCCAGAAACGCCGCCGGTTTCGCTGGGCCCGAGCTCATCTAAGATGGACTGATGCAAAGTGGAAAAGTGTTCTGTGGTCTGACGAGTCCACATTTCAAATTGTTTTTAGAAACTGTGGACGTTGTGTCCTACGGACCAAAGAGGAAAAGAACCAGCCGGACTGTTAAAGGCGCAAAGTTCAAAAGCCAGCATGTGTGATGGTATGGGGGTGTATTAGTGGCCAAGACATGGGTAACTTACACATCTGTGAAGGCACCATTAATGCTGAAAGGTACATACAGGTTTTGGAGCAACATATTTTGGTATCCAATTAACGTCTTTTTCATGGACGCCCCTGCTTATTTCAGCAAGACAATGCCAAGCCACGTGTTACATCAACGTGGCTTCATAGTAAAAGAGTGCGGGTACTAGACTGGCCTGCCTGTAGTCCAGACCTGTCTCCCATTGAAAATGTGTGGCGCATTATGAAGCCTAAAATAGCAGAAGGGAGACCCCCGGACTGTTGAACAACTTAAGCTGTACATCAAGCAAGAATGGGAAAGAATTCCACCTGAAAAGCTTCAAAATTTGGTCTCTTCAGTGCCCAAACGTTTACTGAGTGTTGTTAAAAGGAAAGGCCATGTAACACAGTGGTGAACATGCCCCTGTGACAACTTTTTTGCAATGTGTTAATGATTATTTGCAAAAAATATATATATATGTTTTTCAGTTGGAACATTAAATATCTTGTCTTTGCAGTCTATTCAATTGAATATAAGTTGAAAAGGATTTGCAAATCATTGTATTCTGTTTTTATTTACAAATTACACAACGTGCCAACTTCACTGGTTTTGGGTTTTGTAAGATGCACATCGCATGTCTCTTTTTTCCAACATTAAAACAACTACTAATAATGTCAGCCATCCCTCAGAAACTTTAAATGTGCAGGCAGCTGTCATATACATTACACCTGTAATATTTCAACCTACAACAATAATTCAGTCTTAACTTTAATTGCCAATTTTGATAGGATGGACTTTATTCATTCCACAATGGGGAAATTATGTTGTATCAAAAAGTCCACAAAACATAGGGTTAAACAACCACACAAAACAAGAGGGACAAAATGTACCGTATTTTTCAGAGTATAAGTCGCACCGGCCGAAAATGCATAATAAAGAAGGAAAAAAACATATATAAGTCGCATTGGAGTATAAGTTGCATTTTTTGGGGACATTTATTTCATAAAAGCCAACAGCAAGAATAGACATTTGAAAGGCAATTTAAAAATAAATGAAGAATAGTGAACAACAGGCTGAATAAGTGTACGTTATATGAGGCATAAATAACCAACTGGTATGTTAACGTAACATATTATGGTAAGAGTCATTCAAATAACTATAACATATAGAACATGCTATACGTTTACCAAACAATCTGTCACTCCTAATCGCTAAATCCCATGAAATCTTATACGTCTAGTCTCTTACGTGAATGACATCAATAATATTATTTGATATTTTACGCTAATGTGTTAATCATTTCACACATAAGTCGCTCCCGAGTATAAGTCGCACCCCCGGCCAAACTATGAAAAAAACTGCGACTTATAATCCGAAAAATACGGTGCTGTCTTTTGTGATGTTGATTGAGCTGCCAGTTTTTGACTGTAAAATCTACGGTTGTTGTTTTTAACGGTGTATTACTGTAAATGGGAAGACGCTACATTTGTTTTTACGCTAGAAAAAAAGGCAGCTAAGTTGCCAGAATAAAAAAAATAACTTGTACTGTTTTTCCATTCACAATATAATGTTGTAAAAACCAATGTCAATTTAACACAACAATTCTGGCAACTAAGCAGGCAGCTTTTTTCGTTAAACCCCCTCAAAATAACAGTAGTACTGTTTTTCCATTTACCGTAAAATGTTGTAAAAAATACAAAAAACACTATATTTTACAGCAAAATTTTGTAAATGTAAAGTTTTTACTGTAAAATCGACAGTCTACTTAAAACAATTTATATACCGTATTTTTCGGACTATAAGCCGCTCCGGAGTATAAGTTGCACCGGCTGAAAATGCATAATAAAGAAGGGAAAAAACATATATAAGTCGCACTGGAGTATAAGTCGCATTTTTTGGGGAAATTAATTTGATAAAAGCCAACACCAAGAATAGACATTTGAAAGGCAATTTAAAATAAATGAAGAATAGTGAACAACAGGCTGAATAAGTGTACGTTATATGAGGCATAAATAACCAACTGGTATGTTAACGTAACATATTATGGTAAGAGTCATTCAAATAACTATAACATATAGAACATGCTATACGTTTACCAAACAATCTGTCACTCCTAATCGCTAAATCCCATGAAATCTTATACGTCTAGTCTCTTACGTCAATGACATCAATAATATTATAATGTGTTAATAATTTCACACATAAGTCGCTCCTGAGTATAAGTCGCACCCCCGGCCAAACTATGAAAAAAACTGCGACTTATAGTCCGAAAAATACGGTAAGTTTAAAACATAACAAACATATCAAATAAATTTCCCCCAAAAATGAGACTCATACTCCAATGCGACTTATATATGTTTTTTTCCTACTTTATTATGCATTTTCGGCCGGTGCGACTTATACTCCGAAAAATACAGTACATTTTGGCCCTCTTGTTTTGTGTGGTTGTTTAACCCTATGTTTTGTAGACTTTTAACAAGATTATCATGGTTCTTCTTCTTTGTACTTTGTAAACACTTTAAGTTTGAAGAGTTTCTTGAAGTGGATCATATTAGTACATTGTTTGATTGCTTTGCTTAATCCATTCCATCATTTAATTCCACATACTGATATACTGAAGGTCTTAAGTGTTGTACGTGCATACAAATGTTTTAAATTACATTTCTCTCTAAGATTATATTTCTCCTCTTTTGTTGAGAAGAATTATTGTATATTCTTGGGTAGCAGGTTATAGTTTTAGCTGTTTGCAAATTCACTATGTCGTAGAATTTCAGAATCTTTGATTCAATAAATAAAATATTTGTGTGTTCTCTATATCCAACATGATGTATTATTATAACTGATCTTTTTTGTAACACCGTTAATGAATGAAGTGTACTTTTGTAATTATTTCCCCATATTTCTGCACAATAACTCAGATATGGTAACACTAGTGAGCAGTAGAGAATATGAAGTGATTTTTTTGTCTAGAACATGTTTTGCTTTATTCATTATTGACGTGTTTCTTGCTACCGTATTTTCCGCACCATAAGGCGCCCTGGGTTATAAGCCGCGCCTTCAATGAACGGCATATTTCAAAACTTTGTCCACCTATAAGCCGCCCCGTGTTATAAGCCGCATCTAACTGCGCTAAAGGGAATGTCAAAAAAACAGTCAGATAGGTCAGTCAAACTTTAATAATATATTAAAAACCAGCGTGATGTGGGCGCGCATGGAGTCGTATATCAACATGGACGGAGCTGCGTGAAAAAAGCCACCCGGCCTCTTCGCGTAAACTTAAACTTACCTTAACCACTCGCTCATCTTTTCTTCATCCATCCATCCCTTCGAGTTAGCTTTTATGATGACGCCGGCTGGAAAGGTCTCTTTTGGCAAGGTCTTCCTTTTGAATATCACCATGGGTGGAAGTTTCTGGCCATTAGCATGGCAAGCTAGAACCACAGTGAAGGATGACTTCTCATTCCCTGTGGTGCGAATATTCACCGTACGTGCTCCCGTTGTATCCACAGTGCGGTTCACAGGAATATCAAAAGTCAGTGGAACCTCGTCCATGTTGATAATGTTCTCTGGCCGGATCTTTTTTTCAGCTATCTTGTTTTTACAATATGCACGGAAAGTAGCCAGCTTTTCTTGAAAGTCTTTAGGCAGTTGCTGTGAAATAGTAGTCCGTGTGCGGATGGAGAGATTGCGTCTTTTCATGAACCGGAAACCTGTCGCTTAGTAGGAGCCATTTTGTGGTCTTTACAGATGTAAACACACAAAGGAAATGAAACGTAATATCCGCGCGCTTCTTCTTCTTCTACGCGGGCGGGTGGTTGCTTACAGTAGAAGAAGAAGCGCTTCCTGTTCTATGGGGGCGGGTGCTTACCTTGGCGGTTGCTTGGCGTAGAAGAAGAAGCGCTTCCTCTTCTACGGGGAAAAAAGATGGCGGCTGTTTACCGTAGTTGCGAGACCGAAACTTTATGAAAAGGAATCTTAATATTAATCCATATATAAAGCGCACCGGGTTATAAGCCGCACTGTCAGCTTTTGAGTAAATTTGTGGTTTTTAGGTGCGGCTAATAGTGCGGAAAATACGGTAGGTTGAATAATTTGGGTCCTAGTATTGATCCCTGAGGTACACCACAGGATATATTTAGCGTTGTAGAGGTGTGTTCGCCTAGCTTCACGTATTGTTTCCTGTTCATTAGATAACTTCTTATCCAGTTTAAGACTAACCCTCTGATGCCATATCGTTCTAGTTTTTTGATTAAAATATTGTGATTAATTGTGTCAAATGCTTTAGTTAGATCCATAAAAACTGCTGCCGCACATTTTTTATTATCATTGGTAATTTCTTCTGTAATTTCAATTAAAGCCATGGAAGTTGAAACATTAGCTCTGTATCCATATTGATTTTCTTCGAGTATTCTATTTTTATTTATGAAACTCTCTAATCTGTTATTGACCTTAATCAATTCATGGTAAACACGTGCTGTTCCACTGTATTAGCATCTGATTTGCCAGTATAGAGACTTAAAAAAATGTTCTTAAAGGAGCTCTAAACCTGCCAACAATTTATGAACTCAGTGGCCTAGTGGTTAGAGTGTCCGCCCTGAGATCGGTAGGTTGTGGGTTCAAACCCCGGCCGAGTCATACCAAAGACTATAAAAATGGGACCCATTACCTCCCTGCTTGGCACTCAGCATCAAGGGTTGGAATTGGGGGTTAAATCACCAAAAATGATTCCCGGGCGCGGCCACCGCTGCTGCCCACTGCTCCCCTCACCTCCCAGGGGGTGATCAAGGGTGATGGGTCAAATGCAGAGAATAATTTCGCCACACCTAGTGTGTGTGTGACAATCATTGGTACTTTAACTTTAACTTTAATGAACTCCTGCCATTTGTTTTGTTTTCGCACAGGCACCATCTTTGCCTCGCTGCTCCTGAGGTCGCCCACCAAGCAAGACCTGGCGGAGAAGAGGAAGGCGCGGGAGTTCTTCCAGCACTTCCTAGTGCAGGGATCTTCGTCCTAGATCGGAGGACCGACGACGTTAAAAAAAACACTAAAAGCTATTGTCCTATATTTGAAATAAACTGTTTATAATAATGCCATCTCCGGGTTGGGGAGGAGATCTTGCCCCAAGTGGAGGAGTTCAAGTACCTCGGAGTGAGGGAAGAGTGGATCGTGAGATCGACAAGCGGATCGGTGCGGCGTCTTCGGTAATGCGGACGCCGTATCGATCCGTTGTGGTGAAGAAGGAGCTGAGCCGGAAGGCAAAGCTCTCAATTTACTGGTTGATCTACATGGTCATGAGCTTTGGGTTATGACCGAAAGGACAAGATCCCGGCTGAAATGAGTTTCCTCCGCCGGGTGGCGGGGCTCTCCCTTAGAGATAGGGTGAGAAGCTCTGCCATCCGGGGGGAGCTCAAAGTAAAGCCGCTGCTCCTCCACATCGAGAGGAGCCAGATGAGGTGGTTCGGGCATCTGGTCAGGATGCCACCCGAATGTTTAGGGCACGGGGAAGACCCAGGACACGTTGGGAAGACTATGTCTCCCGGCTGGCTTGGGAACGCCCCGGGAAGAGCTGGACAAAGTGGCTGGGGAAAGGAAAGTCTGGGCTTCCCTGCTTAGGCTGCTGCCCCCGCGACCCGACCTCGGATAAGCGGAAGAAGATGGATGTTTAACAATTGTGCATACGTCCTCACAAACATTAAGATAGTATGATTAATTTAAGTGACTTATCTGTGTATGTAGTCTGTTGTATTACTGTCAAGCATCTAGAGACCACTTTTTAATGTATATTTTATTTAAAAACAATTTGTATTTTACTGCCTGTGATCCCAGCAGTCAAGTCTTTTCTATATAAAGTTGTTGGAAAACGACTCTGTGTTGTGTTGTATTTCCTTACACATTTATTGTAAATGAAAAAAAAAAATAATAACAAAAAAAATAGTTTCGAATAGAAAGTGAAAGACTTAGTCCTGTTCTATGTGCTATATTTCCCATAATCCACTGCGCGCGGCGTCACTTGGCATCCTCGGGAGGGGACATGGTCGGAAGAAAGTGCTTAACATCCAAAGCACGGGAATAAACCCCAAAAAAAAGCCAACACAGGTACATATACTTTGAAATATCGCGACGCTGTTGCCTGCGTTTGCTGTGAGCCTTTGGCCTTGTGATCTTGTCAAATGTCCGCGTTGCGTCCGGGAGAATATATTTGCGCTCCCGAGAGGTCAGCTGTCGACATTAAAACGTTAGGGGACTCGCCGAGGAGCTAAGCTAGCTGCTAACTGCTAGCTGCTAGCTGCTAGCTGCTAGCGACGCTGCACTGCCTTCGTAGTAACGCTAGCTAATGCTAACTGCTAATTCTCATGTTGTGGGGAGAATGCGGGAGTGAATAATCATACATGTTGGACCAAAAAAACAAAAAAAATATGGGTCGCGAAAGTCACAAAGTTGCTCCGGCGAACACATTAAAATGTATTATTTTAAACAACAAATCGAATTTAAAAAAAAAAAATTTTGGTAGCTCTTCGTTAGCATAACAGGCAAAAAATGCTAAGAACGAAAATGGTGACAATGATCATACTAAAATGTCCTGCCGCTGTGTAGTTAGACAGAATTTGCTAGAAAAAATAGGTATTTAGCAGGCCAACGTGTGTGTTGTGTGTAACGGCGCCCCAGTCAGGTTTGTCTTCAAATCAAAAACTGTTACTTTAAAAAGTCACTGTGACGTCACAAAGTACACATAACGCTCTTTGAATTGTACATCAAAATTGATTGAGCGCTTGGCAACTGTCATTGATGGTGGAAAGTTCCAGAAGTCCTCCCTCCTGTTTACATTGGTACTGCAGTGTGCACCCACTCTTGTGTAAGACCCCCGTTTACACTAAACCGGCTAAGGTTATCCAGGGTAAATCCCACCTAACCTTATCCTTGTCCACACACACACACACACACAATGGTCGTTTAAGACCCCGTCCGCCGGCGCAACTCTATTCTATTATTCTATTATTCTATTCTAATACGCATGCGTGGAAAATGCGCACGTCTTAGTCACCTCCACTGTTGCTTTGTGTGCAAGTTCTTAAAGTTAACTTATCCAGTGTTGTGGTATTTCAATTACCGTATTTTCCGCACCATAAGGCGCCCTGGGTTATAAGCAGCGCCTTCAATGAACGGCATATTTCAAAACTTTGTCCACCTATAAGCCGCCCCGTGTTATAAGCCGCATCTAACTGCGCTAAAGGAATGTCAAAAAAAACAGTCAGATAGGTCAGTCAAACTTTAATAATATATTAAAAACCAGCGTGATGTGGGCGCGCATGGAGTCGTATATCAACATGGACGGAGCTGCGTGAAAAAAGCCACCCGGCCTCTTCGCGTAAACTTAAACTTACCTTAACCACTCGCTCATCTTTTCTTCATCCATCCATCCCTTCGAGTTAGCTTTTATGATGACGCCGGCTGGAAATGTCTCTTTTGGCAAGGTCTTCCTTTTGAATATCACCATGGGTGGAAGTTTCTGGCCATTAGCATGGCAAGCTAGAACCACAGTGAAGGATGACTTCTCATTCCCTGTGGTGCGAATATTCACCGTACGTGCTCCCGTTGTATCCACAGTGCGGTTCACAGGAATATCAAAAGTCAGTGGAACCTCGTCCATGTTGATAATGTTCTCTGGCCGGATCTTTTTTTCAGCTATCTTGTTTTTACAATATGCACGGAAAGTAGCCAGCTTTTCTTGACAGTCTTTAGGCAGTTGCTGTGAAATAGTAGTCCCTGTGCGGATGGAGAGATTGCGTCTTTTCATGAACCGGATCCCTGTCGCTTAGTAGGAGCCATTTTGTGGTCTTTACAGATGTAAACACACAAAGGAAATGAAACGTAATATCCGCGCGCTTCTTCTTCTTCTATGCGGGCGGGTGGTTGCTTACAGTAGAAGAAGAAGCGCTTCCTGTTCTATGGGGGCGGGTGCTTACCTTGGCGGTTGCTTGCGTAGAAGAAGAAGCACTTCCTCTTCTACGGGGAAAAAAGATGGCGGCTGTTTACCGTAGTTGCGAGACCGAAACTTTATGAAAATGAATCTTAATATTAATCCATATATAAAGCGCACCGGGTTATAAGCCGCACTGTCAGCTTTTGAGTAAATTTGTGGGTTTTAGGTGCGGCTAATAGTGCGGAAAATACGGTACTAGTAAAAAACATAAGTTTGTGTTGAATTTGAAAAAAAACAACATTTTTTTTTTCACTAAAGAAGGGTTCGGTGAAGGCGTATATGAAACTGGTGGGGTTCGCTACCTCCAACAAGGTTAAGAACCACTGGACTAGACGTATAAGATTTCATGGGATTTAGCGATTAGGAGTGACAGATTGTTTGGTAAACGTATAGCATGTTCTATATGTTATAGTTATTTGAATGACTCTTACCATAATATGTTACGTTAACATACCAGTTGGTTATTTATGCCTCATATAACGTACACTTATTCAGCCTGTTGTTCACTATTCTTCATTTATTTTAAATTGCCTTTCAAATGTCTATTCTTGCTGTTGGCTTTTATCAAATACATTTCCCCCAAAAATGCGACTTATACTCCAGTGCGACTAATATATGTTTTTTTTCCTTCTTTATTATGCATTTTCAGCCGGTGCGACTTATAGTCCGGAAAATACGGTATATAAATTGTTTTAAGTAGACTGTTGATTTTACAGTAAAAACTGTACATTTACAAAATTTTGCTGTAAAATATAGTGGGGTTTTTTTGTTGTTTTTTTCAACATGCTAACTGCTAATTCTCATGTTGTGGGGAGAATGCGGGAGTGAATAATCATACATGTTGGACCAAAAAACAAAAAAATATGGGTCGCGAAAGTCACAAAGTTGCTCCGGCGAACACATTAAAATTTATTATTTTAAACAACAAATCGAATTTTTAAAAAAAAATTTGGTGGCTTTTCGTTAGCATAACAGGCAAAAAATGCTAAGAACGAAATGGTGACAATGATCATACTAAAATGTCCTGCCGCTGTGTAGTTAGACAGAATTTGCTCGAAAAATAGGTATTTAGCAGGCCAACGTGTGTGTTGTGTGTAACGGCGCCCCAGTCAGGTTTGTCTTCAAATCAAAAACTGTTACTTTAAAAAGTCACTGTGACGTCACAAAGTACACATAACGCTCTTTGAATTGTACATCAAAATTAATTGAGCGCTTGGCAACTGTCATTGATGGTGGAAAGTTCCAGAAGTCCTCCCTCCTGTTTACATTGGTACTGCAGTGTGCACCCACTCTTGTGTAAGACCCCCGTTTACACTAAGCCGGCTAAGGTTATCCAGGGTGAATCCCACCTAACCTTATCCTTGTCCACACACACACACACACAATGGTCGTTTAAGACCCCGTCCGCCGGCGCAACTCTATTCTATTATTCTATTCTAATTAGGGCTGCAGCTAACGATTATTTTTCTATCGATTAATCTATAGATTATTTTTTTCGATTAATCGGTTAATCTATAGATTATTTTTTCGATTAATCTATAGATTATTTTTCCTTTTACCGATTTTTTTTTAATTTAAAATGAAGAGGAAAAAATAAATGTAGGCCAGTTTTTTCAAAAGGCATGGCTTTTATTTACAAAAACAAAAGTATGGCCACTCAGTCAACATTGACAACAACATGACAAAATATTCTGTAACAATGTAAACATTTAAAACTTTTAACATTTAACAAAATTAAAAGTAGCTTATTTGCTTTTTAATGTGCAAATATAAAAGTAAACATCCAGTGCAAATCTTAATATTCTGGAATAGTATAAGCATTTCAAAAGTAAAAGTATTGCTTATTTTGCTTTAAAATGTGCAAAAATAAAGATAAACATCCAATGCAAAACGGAAATATTCTGTAACAAGTGTAAACATTTCAACAAAAGTAAAAGTATTGCTTATTTGCTAAAATGTGCAAAAATAAAGCTAAACATCCAATACAAAAAAGTGTAGTGTAAACATTTCAACAAAAGTAAAAGTATTGCTTATTTTGCTTAATAACACAACAATGATAGTATGATTAAAGTGAAAGTTAATTGTTGGTTTGTACATAGTATATGTAACTGTTAATGTTGTAAAAGGTATTTGCACAACTAATTAACGTTAGCGTTTTTGACACGTCTTGTGCCGTGGGGTTCTTTCAGGACCGACAGACTGAACGCCAGACGGCTTTGCCAGGTTTACAATCTTTTAATTTTACACAAAGTCTTTTCTCTTCCAACTGCGCGGATCGCGCACCTGGGCACGATTGCGGCGTCGCTCCCGGCGCGCCCCGCCTCGCCGCTCGCTCGCCGCCGCCGCCTCTCCACAGCGTTAAAGAGGAGCGCGTCTTTGTAAACACTGAACAGGCACGCCAAACGCGCCTCTCAGAGCGAAACGGTGCTTTAGTTTATGAATTTACAACGCAGATACAAATGACACATTCATGTTTTTGTGTAATAATGACAACGTATACGCACGCGGACGATTGACTTGTTGATGGTGATGGCAAGAACGCTGTCGGGGGTTTTCTTTTCAAATGTTCGTTCATAGCCGTTGTGCTGCTATGATAGGCCATTTCCGCTCGACACAGTGTGCATACAACAACATTATTAGGCCGTTTATTGAAATACTCCCACACTTTTGACGACTTTTGGCGTGCTTTTTTCCCCTCGCTCGCATCGTCTGCTTTGCGCTCCGCCATGACAGTAAAGTAGAGTGACGTAAATATGCGACGCGCCGACGCACAAAAACGGCGTCGACGTATTTACGTAACCGATGACGTCGACTACGTCGACGCGTCCTTTCAGCCTTAATTCTAATACGCATGCGTGGAAAATGCGCACGTCTTAGTCACCTCCACTGTTGCTTTGTGTGCAAGTTCTTAAAGTGAACTTATCCAGTGTTGTGGTATTTCAATTACCGTATTTTTCGGACTATAAGTCGCAGGTTTTTTTTCATAGTTTGGCCTGGGGGTGCGACTTATACTCAGGAACGACTTTTGTGTGAAATTATTAACACATTACCGTGAAATATCAAATAATATTATTTAGCTCATTCACGTAAGAGACTAGACCAGTGGTTCTTAACCTGGGTTCGATGGAACCCTAGGGGTTCGGTGAGTCGGCCTCAGGGGTTCGGCGGAGGTCAAGACACACCCAACTCATCGTGTAAATAAAAACTTCTCCCTATCGGCGCAAACAATTTTCCCTCTAATTTTCCATCTGATTTGCAGTTGTGTAATTTGTTGTGAGTTCATGCACTGTGTTTGTGTTGTTCTTTGAACAAGGTGATTTTCATGCACGGTTCATTTTGTGTACTAGTAAAAAACATAAGTTTGTCTTGAATTTGAAAAAAACCCAACATTTTTTTTTCACTAAAGAAGGGTTCGGTGAAGGCGCATATGAAACTGGTGGGGTTCGCTACCTCCAACAAGGTTAAGAACCACTGGACTAGACGTATAAGATTTCATGGGATTTAGCGATTAGGAGTGACAGATTGTTTGGTAAACGTATAGCATGTTCTATATGTTATAGTTATTTGAATGACTCTTACCATAATATGTTACGTTAACATACCAGTTGCTTATTTATGCCTCATATAACGTACACTTATTCAGCCTGTTGTTCACTATTCTTTATTTATTTTAAATTGCCTTTCAAATGTCTATTCTTGCTGTTGGCTTTTATCAAATACATTTCCCCAAAAAATGCGACTTATACAGTGCGACTTATATATGTTTTTTCCCTTCTTTATTATGCATTTTGAGCCGGTGCGACTTATACTCCGGAGCGACTTATAGTCCGGAAAATATTGTATATAAATTGTTTTAAGTAGACTGTTGATTTTACAGTAAAAACTGTACATTTACAAAATTTTGCTGTAAAATATAGTGTTTTTTTGTTTTTTTTTGTTTTTTACAACATTTTACGGTAAATGGAAAAATAGTACTACTGTTATTTTGAGGGGGTTTAACGAAAAAAGCTGCCTGCTTAGTTGCCAGAATTGTTGTGTTAAATTGACATTGGTTTTTACAACATTATATTGTGAATGGAAAAACAGTACAAGTTATTTTTTTTATTCTGGCAATTTAGCTGCCTTTTTTTCTAGCGTAAAAACAAATGTAGCGTCTTCCCATTTACAGTAATACACCGTTAAAAACAACAACCGTAGATTTTACAGTCAAAAACTGGCAGCTCAATCAACATAATTTTATCACGTAAGACAGCACCGTATTTTTCGGACTATAAGTCGCAGTTTTTTTCATAGTTTGGCCGGGGGTGCGTCTTATACTCAGGAGCGACTTATGTGTGAAATTATTAACACATTACCGTAAAATATCAACTAATATTATTGATGTCATTCACGTAAGAGACTAGACGTATAAGATTTCATGGGATTTAGCGATTAGGAGTGACAGATTGTTTGGTAAACGTATAGCATGTTCTATATGTTATAGTTATTTGAATGACTCTTACCATAATATGTTACGTTAACATACCAGTTGGTTATTTATGCCTCATATAACGTACACTTATTCAGCCTGTTGTTCACTATTCTTCATTTATTTTGAATTGCCTTTCAAATGTCTATTCTTGCTGTTGGCTTTTATCAAATACATTTCCCCAAAAAATGCGACTTATACTCCAGTGCGACTTATATATGTTTTTTCCCTTCTTTATTATGCATTTTCGGCCGGTGCGACTTATATATGTTTTTTTCCTTCTTTATTATGCATTTTCGGCCGGTGCGACTTATACTCCGGTGCGACTTATATATGTTTTTTTCCTTCTTTATTATGCATTTTCGGCCGGTGCGACTTATACTCCGGTGCGACTTATATATGTTTTTTTCCTTCTTTATTATGCATTTTCGGCCGGTGCGGCTTATACTCCGGTGCGACTTATATATGTTTTTTTCCTTCTTTATTATGCATTTTCGGCCGGTGAGACTTATACTCCGGTGCGACTTATATATGTTTTTTTCCTTCTTTATTATGCATTTTCGGCCGGTGCGGCTTATACTCCGTTGCGACTTATATATGTTTTTTTCCTTCTTTATTATGCATTTTCGGCCGGTGCGACTTATACTCCGGTGCGACTTATATATGTTTTTTTCCTTCTTTATTATGCATTTTCGGCCGGTGCGACTTATACTCCGGTGCGACTTATATATGTTTTTTTCCTTCTTTATTATGCATTTTCGGCCGGTGAGACTTATACTCCGGTGCGACTTATATATGTTTTTTTCCTTCTTTATTATGCATTTTCGGCCGGTGCGACTTATACTCCGTTGCGACTTATATATGTTTTTTTCCTTCTTTGTTATGCATTTTCGGCCGGTGCGACTTATACTCCGGTGCGACTTATATATGTTTTTTTCCTTCTTTATTATGCATTTTCGGCCGGTGCGACTTATACTCCGGTGCGACTTATATATGTTTTTTTCCTTCTTTATTATGCATTTTCGGCCGGTGCGACTTATACTCCGGTGCGACTTATATATGTTTTTTTCCTTCTTTATTATGCATTTTCGGCCGGTGCGACTTATACTCCGGTGCGACTTATATATGTTTTTTTCCTTCTTTATTATGCATTTTCGGCCGGTGAGACTTATACTCCGGTGCGACTTATATATGTTTTTTTCCTTCTTTATTATGCATTTTCGGCCGGTGCGACTTATACTCCGTTGCGACTTATATATGTTTTTTTCCTTCTTTGTTATGCATTTTCGGCCGGTGCGACTTATACTCCGGTGCGACTTATATATGTTTTTTTCCTTCTTTATTATGCATTTTCGGCCGGTGCGACTTATACTCCGGTGCGACTTATATATGTTTTTTTCCTTCTTTATTATGCATTTTCGGCCGGTGCGACTTATACTCCGGTGCGACTTATATATGTTTTTTTCCTTCTTTGTTATGCATTTTCGGCCGGTGCGACTTATATATGTTTTTTTCCTTCTTTATTATGCATTTTCGGCCGGTGCGACTTATGCTCCGGTGCGGCTTATATATGTTTTTTTCCTTCTTTATTATGCATTTTCGGCCGGTGCGACTTATACTCCGGTGCGACTTATATATGTTTTTTTCCTTCTTTATTATGCATTTTCGGCCGGTGCGACTTATACTCCAGAGCGACTTATAGTCCGAAAAATACGGTAACTGGAATCCAGTGTGCTGTGGGGCCCTATTGTAGTGAATCACACCCGAGCCATCATCCATCCATACATTTTACTACCGCTTGTCCCGGTCGCGGGGGTTGCTGGAGCCTATCTCAGCTGCATTCGGGCGGAAGGCGGGGTACACCCTGGACAAGTCGCCACTTCATCGCAGGGCCAACACAGATAGACAGACAACATTCACACTCACATTCACACACTAGGGACCATTTAGTGTTGCCAATCAACCTATCCCCAGGTGCATGTCTTTGGAGGTGGGAGGAAGCCGGAGTAGAACCCACGCAGTCACTGGGAGAACATGCAAACTCCACACAGAAAGATCCCGAGCCCGGGATTGAATTTAGGCCACCATGCTGCCGCCAGCTAAGGTTATCCAGGGTAAATCCCACCTAACCTTGTCCTTGTCCACACACACCATCATCATCATCATCATTGGCGGTCACTCGAGCGAGTATGACGATCCTCCTGGTAGGGGTGTATCCCTCCATGGAGGATGCCTGTGCGTGACTTAGTTTAACGTGGGTAGACCGGTGCACAGACAGTCACCACACCATCCTTGACAGAATCGGGTCAGGGTCCAGTGGCATGGAGTCCAAGACGACTGGGGACCCTTCTTCCGCCATCGCAGCCGTTGTGGTGGTACTTAAATCTACCCTCTTCCACCTGCTCCGCCGTTGAGGTCTTCACCGTATCCCTGGCTAGGGGGAAGTCAGGTACAAGGCCTTTGCCAAGGGCCACCTGGGGTAACAGTAGTAAAGGGGTTAACCTCCTAGTGCCCCAAGACCCCCATAGAGGAACCTCCACTGCCACATGCACTTTAACGTCATGCCCAGGACTCTCCACGCACGCACACACACACACACACACACACACACACACACACACACACACAATGGTCGTTTAAGACCCCCTCACCCCCCCTCCGTCTGCCGGCGCAACACGACCTAATACGCATGCGCGGAAAATGCGCACGTCATAGTCACCTCCACTGTTGCTTTGTGTGCAAGTTCTTAAAGTTAACTTATGCAGTGTTGTGGTTTTTCAATGAACTGGAATCCAGTGTGTTGTGGGGTCCTATTGTAGTGACTCACACCTGAGTCATCATAAATGATTCAAATCTTTATTGGACAAGAAAGTACACAATGTGACAAAGAACATTTGGCAACAATCAATCTAGGGATCTACAAACCCCGTTTCCATATGAGTTGGGAAATTGTGTTAGATGTAAATATAAACGAAATACAATGATTTGCAAATCCTTTTCAAGCCATATTCAGTTGAATATGCTACAAAGACAACATATTTGATGTTCAAACTCATAAACTTTTTTTTTTTTTTGGAAATACCGTATTTTCCGCACCATAAGCCGCCCTGGGTTATAAGCCGCGCCTTCAATGAACGGCATATTTCAAAACTTTGTCCACCTATAAGCCGCCCCGTGTTATAAGCCGCATCTAACTGCGCTAAAGGAATGTCAAAAAAACAGTCAAATAGGTCAGTCAAACTTTAATAATATATTAAAAACCAGCGTGATGTGGGCGCGCATGGAGTCGTATATCAACATGGACGGAGCTGCGTGAAAAAAGCCACCCGGCCTCTTCGCGTAAACTTAAACTTACCTTAACCACTCGCTCATCTTTTCTTCATCCATCCCTTCGAGTTAGCTTTTATGATGACGCCGGCTGGAAAGGTCTCTTTTGGCAAGGTCTTCCTTTTGAATATCACCATGGGATTTTCTGGCCATTAGCATGGCAAGCTAGAACCACAGTGAAGGATGACTTCTCATTCCCTGTGGTGCGAATATTCACCGTACGTGCTCCCGTTGTATCCACAGTGCGGTTCACAGGAATATCAAAAGTCAGTGGAACCTCGTCCATGTTGATAATGTTCTCTGGCCGGATCTTTTTTTCAGCTATCTTGTTTTTACAATATGCACGGAAAGTAGCCAGCTTTTCTTGAAAGTCTTTAGGCAGTTGCTGTGAAATAGTAGTCCGTGTGCGGATGGAGAGATTGCGTCTTTTCATGAACCGGAAACCTGTCGCTTAGTAGGAGCCATTTTGTGGTCTTTACAGATGTAAACACACAAAGGAAATGAAACGTAATATCCGCGCGCTTTTTCTTCTTCTACGGGGGCGGGTGGTTGCTTACAGTAGAAGAAGAAGCGCTTCCTGTTCTATGGGGGCGGGTGCTTACCTTGGCGGTTGCTTGCCGTAGAAGAAGAAGCACTTCCTCTTCTACGGGGAAAAAAGATGGCGGCTGTTTACCGTAGTTGCGAGACCTAAACTTTATGAAAATGAATCTTAATATTAATCCATATATAAAGCGCACCGGGTTATAAGCCGCACTGTCAGCTTTTGAGTAAATTTGTGGTTTTTAGGTGCGGCTAATAGTGCGGAAAATACGGTAATCATTAACTTAGAATTTCATGGCTGCAACACGTGCCAAAGTAGTTAGGAAAGGGCATGTTCACCACTGTGTTACATCACCTTTTCTTTTAACAACACTTAATAAACGATTGGGAACTGAGGAAACTAATTGTTGAAGCTTTGAAAGTGGAATTATTTCCCATTCTTGTTTTATGTAGAGCTTCAGTCGTTCAACAGTCCGCTGTCGTATTTTACGCTTCACAATGCGCCACACATTTTCGATGGGAGACAGGTCTGGACTGCAGGCGGGCCAGGAAAGTACCCGCACTCTTTTTTTTTTTTACGAAGCCACGCTGTTGTAACACGTGCTGAATGTGGCTTGGCATTGTCTTGCTGAAATAAGCAGGGGCGTCCATGAAAAAGACGGCGCTTAGATGGCAGCATATGTTGTTCCAAAACCTGTATGTACCTTTCAGCATTAATGGTGCCTTCACACATTTGTGTAAGTTACCCATGTCTTGGGCACTAATGCACCCCCATACATCACAGATGCTGGCTTTTGAACTTTGCGTCGATAACAGTCTGGGTGGTTCGCTTCCCCTTTGGTCCGGATGACACGATGTCGAATATTTCCAAAAACAATATGAAATGTGGACTCGTCAGACTACAGAACACTTTTCCACTTTGCATGAGTCCATCTTAGACTATCTCGGGCCCAGAGAAGCCGGCGGCGTTTCTGGGTGTTGTTGATAAATGGCTTTGGCTTTGCATAGTAGAGCTTTTACTTGCACTTACAGATGTAGCGACCAACTGTATTTAGTGACAGTGGTTTTCTGAAGTGTTCCTGAGCCCATGCGGTGATATCCTTTAGAGATTGATGTCGGTTTTTGATACAGTGCCGTCTGAGGGATGGAAGGTCACGGTCATTCAATGTTGGTTTCCGGCCATGCCGCTTACGTGGAGTGATTTCTCCACATTCTCTGAACCTTTTGATGATATTATGGACCGGAGATGTTGAAATCCCTACATTTCTTGCAATTGCACTTTGAGAAATGTTGTTCTTGAACTGTTTGACTATTTGCTCACGCAGTTGTGGACAAAAGGGGTGTACCTCGCCCCATCCTTTCTTGTGAAAGACTGAGCATTTTTTGGGAAGCTGTTTTTATACCCAATCATGGCACCCACCTGTTCCCAATTTGTAGATATCTGGTCAGGACACTCCTCACTCTTTAGCCTTCACCTTCATTGTCCGTTCGTTCTTGGTGACTTTATATACTCTGGACCTAGACGGTGACATACGTGGCGGACAATAACTGATACAGTCTGCTTTGCCAGTCCAAAAAGCATTCGCCGTTTTCCATAGTTAGTCTTCCCTCGACGGGCGGGTAATACAAAGCACACGCTACCTTTTTTATCACATCCACGGGAGCCCGCATTCTCGTTGTCTCTCCTTCGACAAATAGACAACGTTTTTCGGTAAATAGAATCACAGCTGACCTGGACATTGGAAAGTCATCTTGCCGTCTGAGATGTGTTGTATCCCAAATAGCTGCAATCACTTTCTTTTAAGGCAGTGTTTTTCAACCTTTTTTGAGCCAAGGCACATTTTTTGCGTAGAAAAAATTCGGATTCACACCTACCAGCAGAAATCATTAAAAAACGAAACTCAGTTGACAGTAAAAAGTTGTCGTCGCAATTGTTGGATATGACTTTAAACCATAACCAAGCATGCATCACTATAGCTCTTGTCTCAAAGTAGGTGTATTGTCACCACCTGTCACATCACGCCCTGACTTATTTGGACTTTTTTGCTGTTTTCCTGTGTGTAGTGTTTTACTTCTTGTCTTGCGCTCCTATTTTGGTGGCTTTTTCTCTTTTTTTGGTATTTTCCTGTAGCAGTTTCATGTCTTCCTTTGAGCGATATTTCCCGCACCTACTTTGTTTTAGCAATCGAGAATATTTCAGTTGATTTTATCCTTCTTTGTGGGGACATTGTTGCTTGTCGTGTCATGTTCGGATGTACATTGTGGACGCCGTCTTTGCTCCTCAGTAAGTCTTTGCTGTCGTCCAGCATTCTGTTTTTGTTTACTTTGTAGCCAGTTCAGTTTTAGTTTTGTTCTGCATAGCCTTCCTTAAGCTTCAATGCCTTTTCTTAGGGGCACTCACCTTTTGTTTATTTTTGGTTTAAGCATTAGACATCTTTTTACCTGCACGCTCCCTTCCTTTGTTCCCGACATCTACAAAGCAATTAGCTACCAGCTGCCACCTACTGATATAGGGGAGTATCTAGACAGCGCAGACACTCAACAACAACAACACATCATTTGCAGACTATAATTACTTGTTTGTAAAAAATATTTTTAACCCAAATAGGTGAAATTAGATAATCTCTCACGGCACACCAGACTGTATCTCACGGCACACCTTTCTGGCGTCACTTCCTCTCCGAACTCAGTTTGTAAACGATCAATGAGTCCATACAAAGCTCCGCATTCTCGTTGTCTCTCCTTTGACAAATAGACAACGTTTTTCGGTAAATAGAATCACAGCTGACCTGGACATTGGAAAGTTATCTTGCCGTCTGAGATGTGTTGTATCCCAAATAGCTGCAATCACTTTCTTTTAAGGTAGTGTTTTTCAACCTTTTTTGAGCCAAGGCACATTTTTTGCGTAGAAAAAATTCGGATTCACACCACCAGCAGAAATCATTAAAAAAAACGAAACTCAGTTGACAGTAAAAAGTCGTCGTCGCAATTGTTGGATATGACTTTAAACCATAACCAAGCATGCATCAATATAGCTCTTGTCTCAAAGTAGGTGTATTGTCACCACCTGTCACATCACGCCCTGACTTATTTGGACTTTTTTGCTGTTTTCCTGTGTGTAGTGTTTTACTTCTTGTCTTGCGCTCCTATTTTGGTGGCTTTTTCTATTTTTTTTTGTATTTTCCTGTAGCAGTTTCATGTCTTCCTTTGAGCGATATTTCCCGCACCTACTTTGTTTTTGCAATCGAGAATATTTCAGTTGTTTTTATCCTTCTTTGTGGGGACATTGTTGCTTGTCATGTCATGTTCGGATGTACATTGTGGACGCCGTCTTTGCTCCACAGTAAGTCTTTGCTGTCGTCCAGCATTCTGTTTTTGTTTACTTTGTAGCCAGTTCAGTTTTAGTTTTGTTCTGCATAGCCTTCCCTAAGCTTCAATGCCTTTTCTTAGGGGCACTCACCTTTTGTTTATTTTTGGTTTAAGCATTAGACATCTTTTTACCTGCACGCTCCCTTCCGTTGTTCCCGACATCTACAAAGCAATTAGCTACCAGCTGCCACCTACTGATATAGGGGAGTATCTAGACAGCGCAGACACTCAACAACAACGACACATCATTTGCAGACTATAATTACTTGTTTGTAAAAAATATTTTTAACCCAAATAGGTGAAATTAGATAATCTCTCACGGCACACCAGACTGTATCTCACGGCACACCTTTCTGGCGTCACTTCCTCTCCGAACTCAGTTTGTAAACGATCAATGAGTCCATACAAAGCTCCGCATTCTCGTTGTCTCTCCTTCGACAAATAGACGTTTTTCGGTTTTTCGACCTGGACATTGGAAAGTTATCTTGCCGTCTAAGATGTGTTGTATCCCAAATAGCTGTAATCACTTTCTCTTAAGGCAGTGTTTTTCAACCTTTTTTGAGCCAAGGCACATTTTTTGCGTAGAAAAAATTCGGATTCACACCACCAGCAGAAATCATTAAAAAAAACGAAACTCAGTTGACAGTAAAAAGTCGTCGTCGCAATTGTTGGATATGACTTTAAACCACAACCAAGCATGCATCAATATAGCTCTTGTCTCAAAGTAGGTGTATTGTCACGACCTGTCACATCACGCCCTGACTTATTTGGAGTTTTTTGCTGTTTTCCTGTGTGTAGTGTTTTACTTCTTGTCTTGCGCTCCTATTTTGGTGGCTTTTTCTCTCTTTTTGGTATTTTCCTGTAGCAGTTTCATGTCTTTCTTTGAGCGATATTTCCCGCACCTACTTTGTTTTAGCAATCGAGAATATTTCAGTTGTTTTTATCCTTCTTTGTGGGGACATTGTTGCTTGTCATGTCATGTTCGGATGTACATTGTGGACGCCGTCTTTGCTCCGCAGTAAGTCTTTGCTGTCGTCCAGCATTCTGTTTTTGTTTACTTTGTAGCCAGTTAAGTTTTAGTTTTGTTCTGCATAGCCTTCCTTAAGCTTCAATGCCTTTTCTTAGGGGCACTCACCTTTTGTTTATTTTTGGTTTAAGCATTAGACACCTTTTTACCTGCACGCTCCCTTCCGTTGTTCCCGACATCTACAAAGCAATTAGCTACCAGCTGCCACCTACTGATATAGGGGAGTATCTAGACAGCGCAGACACTCAACAACAACAACACATCATTTGCAGACTATAATTACTTGTTTGTAAAAAATATTTTTAACCCAAATAGGTGAAATTAGATAATCTCTCACGGCACACCAGACTGTATCTCACGGCACACCTTTCTGGCGTCACTTCCTCTCCGAACTCAGTTTGTAAACGATCAATGAGTCCATACAAAGCTCCGCATTCTCGTTGTCTCTCCTTTGACAAATAGACAACGTTTTTCGGTAAATAGAATCACAGCTGACCTGGACATTGGAAAGTTATCTTGCCGTCTGAGATGTGTTGTATCCCAAATAGCTGCAATCACTTTCTTTTAAGGTAGTGTTTTTCAACCTTTTTTGAGCCAAGGCACATTTTTTGCGTAGAAAAAATTCGGATTCACACCACCAGCAGAAATCATTAAAAAAAACGAAACTCAGTTGACAGTAAAAAGTCGTCGTCGCAATTGTTGGATATGACTTTAAACCATAACCAAGCATGCATCAATATAGCTCTTGTCTCAAAGTAGGTGTATTGTCACCACCTGTCACATCACGCCCTGACTTATTTGGACTTTTTTGCTGTTTTCCTGTGTGTAGTGTTTTACTTCTTGTCTTGCGCTCCTATTTTGGTGGCTTTTTCTATTTTTTTTTGTATTTTCCTGTAGCAGTTTCATGTCTTCCTTTGAGCGATATTTCCCGCACCTACTTTGTTTTTGCAATCGAGAATATTTCAGTTGTTTTTATCCTTCTTTGTGGGGACATTGTTGCTTGTCATGTCATGTTCGGATGTACATTGTGGACGCCGTCTTTGCTCCACAGTAAGTCTTTGCTGTCGTCCAGCATTCTGTTTTTGTTTACTTTGTAGCCAGTTCAGTTTTAGTTTTGTTCTGCATAGCCTTCCCTAAGCTTCAATGCCTTTTCTTAGGGGCACTCACCTTTTGTTTATTTTTGGTTTAAGCATTAGACATCTTTTTACCTGCACGCTCCCTTCCGTTGTTCCCGACATCTACAAAGCAATTAGCTACCAGCTGCCACCTACTGATATAGGGGAGTATCTAGACAGCGCAGACACTCAACAACAACGACACATCATTTGCAGACTATAATTACTTGTTTGTAAAAAATATTTTTAACCCAAATAGGTGAAATTAGATAATCTCTCACGGCACACCAGACTGTATCTCACGGCACACCTTTCTGGCGTCACTTCCTCTCCGAACTCAGTTTGTAAACGATCAATGAGTCCATACAAAGCTCCGCATTCTCGTTGTCTCTCCTTCGACAAATAGACGTTTTTCGGTTTTTCGACCTGGACATTGGAAAGTTATCTTGCCGTCTAAGATGTGTTGTATCCCAAATAGCTGTAATCACTTTCTCTTAAGGCAGTGTTTTTCAACCTTTTTTGAGCCAAGGCACATTTTTTGCGTAGAAAAAATTCGGATTCACACCACCAGCAGAAATCATTAAAAAAAACGAAACTCAGTTGACAGTAAAAAGTCGTCGTCGCAATTGTTGGATATGACTTTAAACCACAACCAAGCATGCATCAATATAGCTCTTGTCTCAAAGTAGGTGTATTGTCACGACCTGTCACATCACGCCCTGACTTATTTGGAGTTTTTTGCTGTTTTCCTGTGTGTAGTGTTTTACTTCTTGTCTTGCGCTCCTATTTTGGTGGCTTTTTCTCTCTTTTTGGTATTTTCCTGTAGCAGTTTCATGTCTTTCTTTGAGCGATATTTCCCGCACCTACTTTGTTTTAGCAATCGAGAATATTTCAGTTGTTTTTATCCTTCTTTGTGGGGACATTGTTGCTTGTCATGTCATGTTCGGATGTACATTGTGGACGCCGTCTTTGCTCCGCAGTAAGTCTTTGCTGTCGTCCAGCATTCTGTTTTTGTTTACTTTGTAGCCAGTTAAGTTTTAGTTTTGTTCTGCATAGCCTTCCTTAAGCTTCAATGCCTTTTCTTAGGGGCACTCACCTTTTGTTTATTTTTGGTTTAAGCATTAGACACCTTTTTACCTGCACGCTCCCTTCCGTTGTTCCCGACATCTACAAAGCAATTAGCTACCAGCTGCCACCTACTGATATAGGGGAGTATCTAGACAGCGCAGACACTCAACAACAACAACACATCATTTGCAGACTATAATTACTTGTTTGTAAAAAATATTTTTAACCCAAATAGGTGAAATTAGATAATCTCTCACGGCACACCAGACTGTATCTCACGGCACACCTTTCTGGCGTCACTTCCTCTCCGAACTCAGTTTGTAAACGATCAATGAGTCCATACAAAGCTCCGCATTCTCGTTGTCTCTCCTTTGACAAATAGACAACGTTTTTCGGTAAATAGAATCACAGCTGACCTGGACATTGGAAAGTTATCTTGCCGTCTGAGATGTGTTGTATCCCAAATAGCTGCAATCACTTTCTTTTAAGGTAGTGTTTTTCAACCTTTTTTGAGCCAAGGCACATTTTTTGCGTAGAAAAAATTCGGATTCACACCTACCAGCAGAAATCATTAAAAAAACGAAACTCAGTTGACAGTAAAAAGTCGTCGTCGCATTTGTTGGATATGACTTTAAACCATAACCAAGCATGCATCAATATAGCTCTTGTCTCAAAGTAGGTGTATTGTCACCACCTGTCACATCACGCCCTGACTTATTTGGAGTTTTTTGCTGTTTTCCTGTGTGTAGTGTTTTACTTCTTGTCTTGCGCTCCTATTTTGGTGGCTTTTTCTCTTTTTTTTGGTATTTTCCTGTTGCAGTTTTATGTTTTCCTTTGAGCGATATTTCCCGCACCTACTTTGTTTTAGCAATCGAGAATATTTCAGTTGTTTTTATCCTTCTTTGTGGGGACATTGTTGCTTGTCATGTCATGTTCGGATGTACATTGTGGACGCCGTCTTTGCTCCTCAGTAAGTCTTTGCTGTCGTCCAGCATTCTGTTTTTGTTTACTTTGTAGCCAGTTCAGTTTTAGTTTTGTTCTGCATAGCCTTCCCTAAGCTTCAATGCCTTTTCTTAGGGGCACTCAAGTTTTGTTTATATTTGGTTAAAGCATTAGACATCTTTTTACCTGCACGCTCCCTTCTGTTGTTCCCGACATCTACAAAGCAATTAGCTACCAGCTGCCACCTACTGATATAGAGGAGTATTACACGGTTACTCTGCCGAGCTCTAGACAGCGCAGACACTCAACAACAACAACACATCATTTGCAGACTATAATTACTTGTTTGTAAAAAATATTTTTAACCCAAATAGGGGAAATTAGATAATCTCTCACGGCACACCAGACTGTATCTCACGGCACACCTTTCTGGCGTCACTTCCTCTCCGAACTCAGTTTGTAAACGATCAATGAGTCCATACAAAGCTCCGCATTCTCGTTGTCTCTCCTTCGACAAATAGACGTTTTTCGGTTTTTCGACCTGGACATTGGAAAGTTATCTTGCCGTCTGAGATGTGTTGTATCCCAAATAGCTGCAATCAGTTTCTTTTAAGGTAGTGTTTTTCAACCTTTTTTGAGCCAAGGCACATTTTTTGCGTAGAAAAAATTCGGATTCACACCACCAGCAGAAATCATTAAAAAAACGAAACTCAGTTGACAGTAAAAAGTCGTCGTCGCAATTGTTGGATATGACTTTAAAGCATAACCAAGCATGCATCACTATAGCTCTTGTCTCAAAGTAGGTGTATTGTCACCACCTGTCACATCACGCCCTGACTTATTTGGACTTTTTTGCTGTTTTCCTGTGTGTAGTGTTTTACTTCTTGTCTTGCGCTCCTATTTTGGTGGCTTTTTCTCTTTTTTTTGGTATTTTCCTGTAGCAGTTTCATGTCTTCCTTTGAGCGATATTTCCCGCACCTACTTTGTTTTTGCAATCGAGAATATTTCAGTTGTTTTTATCCTTCTTTGTGGGGACTTTGTTGCTTGTCATGTCATGTTCGGATGTACATTGTGGACGCCGTCTTTGCTCCACAGTAAGTCTTTGCTGTCGTCCAGCATTCTGTTTTTGTTTACTTTGTAGCCAGTTCAGTTTTAGTTTTGTTCTGCATAGCCTTCCCTAAGCTTCAATGCCTTTTCTTAGGGGCACTCAAGTTTTGTTTATATTTGGTCAAAGCATTAGACATCTTTTTACCTGCACGCTCCCTTCCGTTGTTCCCGACATCTACAAAGCAATTAGCTACCAGCTGCCACCTACTGATATAGGGGAGTATTACACGGTTACTCTGCCGAGCTCTCGACAGCGTCGACACTCAACAACAACACATTATATGCAGACTATAATTACTGGTTTGTAAAAAATATTTTTAACCCCAATAGGTGAAATTAGATAATCTCTCACGGCACACCAGACTATCTCATGGCACACCTTTCTGGCGTCACTTCCTCTTTGAACTCAGTTTGTAAACGATCAATGAGTCCATACAAAGCTAAGAGCAGGAGATTCGAGAAATACACGGCGCACTTGCCCGTATAAAAATGAGTCCGAGGAGGGGAACCTTAAACGATAGTTTAGTGTGGCTGAAACGGGGCTTAGGCTAAATAGTTATTCGTTTAAGGGGTTATCCGGTTTAGCCTAAGAACCCCTTGTCAACATGATAACTCTTACTTATTTGTATTCCAGTGAAGTACTCCTCGGCGGCAAGAAAGGACCATGACTGAAAATGGCCCTCGCACTGAGGCGCCGCTGTACTTCGAGGTGGAGGTGGACGACGACGAAGACAAGGCCGAGCACCTGATGGCGGAGCCCTCGTCGTCGTCGGGCCGCGTGTACGACCGCACCACCGTGCTCATCGAGCGGGACCCTATCCGGCTGGACGAAGAGGGCGAGGAGGAGGGTCACTGCGGCGGCGATGAAGACGGGGTCACTTTCCTCACCGAAGGGGACGACGAGGAGGGGCGGCTGGCCTTCATGGGGGACCCGGACGCTATGTCGCAGGGTTACGTGCACCACACCATCTCGCCGGACCAGATCCAATTCACTATCAATCCCGGGTCCACCCCTATGCCGCGGAACATAGAGGGCGCCACGCTCACCCTGCACTCCGAGTGTCCAGAGACCAAGCAGCGAGAGGTAAGATTACGCAAACACGAGAGGGAACGATTACCGTATTTTCTGCACCATAAGGCGCCCTGGGTTATAAGCCGCGCCTTCAATGAACGGCATATTTCAAAACTTTGTCCACCTATAAGCCGCCCCGTGTTGTAAGCCGCATCTAACTGCGCTAAAGGAATGTCAAAAAAACAGTCAGATAGGTCAGTCAAACTTTAATAATATATTAAAACCAGCGTGATGTGGGCGCGCATGGAGTCGTATATCAACATGGACGGAGCTGCGTGAAAAAAGCCACCCGGCCTCTTCGCGTAAACTTCCCTTAACCACTCGCTCATCTTTTCTTCATCCATCCATCCCTTCGAGTTAGCTTTTATGATGACGCCGGCTGGAAAGGTCTCTTTTGGCAAGGTCTTCCTTTTGAATATCACCATGGGTGGAAGTTTCTGGCCATTAGCATGGCAAGCTAGAACCACAGTGAAGGATGACTTCTCATTCCCTGTGGTGCGAATATTCACCGTACGTGCTCCCGTTGTATCCACAGTGCGGTTCACAGGAATATCAAAAGTCAGTGGAACCTCGTCCATGTTGATAATGTTCTCTGGCCGGATCTTTTTTTCAGCTATCTTGTTTTTACAATATGCACGGAAAGTAGCCAGCTTTTCTTGAAAGTCTTTAGGCAGTTGCTGTGAAATAGTAGTCCGTGTGCGGATGGAGAGATTGTGTCTTTTCATGAACCGGAAACCTGTCGCCATTTTGTGGTCTTTACAGATGTAAACACACAAAGGAAATGAAACGTAATATCCGCGCGCTTCTTCTTCTTCTTCTACGCGGGCGGGTGGTTGCTTACAGTAGAAGAAGAAGCGCTTCCTCTTCTATGGGGGCGGGTGCTTACCTTGGCGGTTGCTTGCGTAGAAGAAGAAGCACTTCCTCTTCTACGGGGAAAAAAGATGGCGGCTGTTTACCGTAGTTGCGAGACCTAAACTTTATGAAAATGAATCTTAATATTAATCCATATATAAAGCGCACCGGGTTAAAAGCCGCACTGTCAGCTTTTGAGTAAATTTGTGGTTTTTAGGTGCGGCTAATAGTGCGGAAAATACGGTATATCGCTTTTGCTTCGCTGTCAAAACTTCAATTTTTTTGCCAGGAAATCCAGTTTTTGTCCTTCTTTCCCAGTATCTTTCCTGTTCTATTTTGTTTGTTTTCGCTACTGCAGCACTCGTAGTGTGGGGTCATTAAAGGAGCTTCTTATACTTTCTCTAACGTCGAGGAAGAAATGACAGCCGTCTTGAAAAATGTCTCGCTTCTAAGTTACGTGAAGAAGCCCAGAATTTATATTATTTAAAATGTTTGCGATATTTCAAAGTTTCTCCCGAGAAAACCTTACAATGCAACAAAAGCCTAGACCGGACATGGGCAAAATAAGGCCCGCGGGCCACATTTGGCCCTTTAAGATTTTCAATCCGGCCCGCCGGATGTTCTACATCAGGGGTGCTCACACTTTTTCTGCAGGCGAGCTACTTTTCAATTGATCAAGTCGTGGGGATCTACCTCATTCATATATATAATTTATATTTACTTATTTATGAAATATATGTTTTTGTTAACAAGTTAAAGGTGTTTAATGATAATGCAAGCATGTTTAACACATATAGTTAATATTGTTAATACATTAAAGGTGTTTAATGATAATACAAGTATGTTTAATACATATAGTTAATACTGTTAACAAGTTAAAGGTGTTTAAAGATAATGCAAGCATGTTTAACACATATAGTTAATATTGTTAACAAGTTAAATATGTTTAGTGATAATGCAAGCATGTTTAACACATATAGTTAATATTGTTAATACATTAAAGGTGTTTAATGATAATACAAGAATGTTTAACACATAGTTAATATTGTTAACAAGTTGAAGGTGTTTAAAGATAATACAAGCATGTTTAACACTTATAGTTAATATTGGTAATAAGTTAAAGGTGTTTAAAGATAATACAAGCATGTTTAACACATATAGTTAATATTGTTAATAAGTTAAAAGTGTTTAAAGATAATACAAGCATGTTTAACACATATCGTTAATATTGTTAATACATTAAAGGTGTTTAATGATAATACAAGTATGTTTAATACATATAGTTAATATTGTTAACAAGTTAAAGGTGTTTAAAGATAATGCAAGCATGTTTAACACATATAGTTACTATTGTTAACAAGTTAAATATGTTTAGTGATAATGCAAGCATGTTTAACACATATAGTTAATATTGTTAATACATTAAATGTGTTTAATGATAATACAAGAATGTTTAACACATAGTTAATATTGTTAACAAGTTGAAGGTGTTTAAAGATAATACAAGCATGTTTAACACTTATAGTTAATATTGGTAATAAGTTAAAGGTGTTTAAAGATAATACAAGCATGTTTAACACATATAGTTAATATTGTTAATAAGTCAAAAGTGTTTAAAGATAATACAAGCATGTTTAACACATATAGATTCCTTTCTTTCATGAAGACAAGAATATAAGTTGGTGTATTACCTGATTGTGATGACTTGCATTGATTGGAATCAGACAGTGGTGCTGATAACGTCCGCATTTTCGAATGGAGGAGAAAAAAAGTCCTCCTTTCTGTCCAATACCACATGAAAGTGGTTGGTTTTTGGCATCTTATTTGTCCAGCTTCCGTACTCCTTTGTATACACTTTACAAGAAATACATTGTTGGCAAACTCCGTAGCTTGCTAGCTTGTGCACGCCAGCTTTCTGAGACTCTTATTTTCTTAGCGCAGGCAGGATGAAGCAGCGCTTTTATTGTGCAACTGTGCAGTCGGTCTTTGGAGTTTTGACGACAGGTACGGCGCCAGAGTCTGTTGAAATAAAGTGTTTCTCGCCTTCCAGTCGGTAATTTTAATGATCTGGCAGCAGCCAGCGTCATCTCAGAAGACCCTCGGGTGCCGTGAATGTCAATCAAGTGACGAAAGTGACGTCATAGTGAAGATTTATGATCGCTCATTTTTAGGACTATTTTTTTAATGCCTGGCTGGTGATCGACTGACACACCCTCCGAGATCGACCGGTAGATCGCGATCGACGTAATGAGCACCCTTGTTCTACATCATTTTTTTTAGACCTTTAACATAAAAACTGTAGCCGCCATTAAAGTTAAAAGTAGGGCTGGGCAATATGGCCTTTTATTAATATCTCGATATTTTTAGGCCATGTCACGATACACCATATATATCTCCATATGTTTGCCTTAGCCTTGAATGAACACTTGATGCATATAATCACAGCAGTCTGATGATTCTATGTGTCTACATTAAAACATTCTTCTTCATACTGCATTAATATATGCTACTTTTAAACTTTCATGCAGAAAGGGAAATCACAACTAAGTCAATTTACCAAAACGGTATTTATTAAACAGTTATTAAGCAGTACATACAGTTTTAACCCTTATCTGTCAGTAGACTCCAGATGCAAGCGCTAAAAAACTGCCGGTACAACAAAAATGACGAGGAGAAGTCGCTGTCGAAGTGGAGCCACGTGAATAAGACCGCCCACAAGACGGCACATTCTGAAGGGACGGTCAAAAAGCAGTTTGAAGATGGTCTATAAAACATCATCTATGCAACATTTTGACCAAAGAACCACCATTACATGTTATGTAGACCACAAGGAAAGGTTTTAAATGGAGAAAAAACAAAAATAATATGACCCCTTTAATGCGATTTATACTCTAATGCGCCTTTTGTATGAAATTAGACCTGCTCTTCGGCAGCGCGCCTTATAATCTGGTGCACCCTATGGTCGGAAAAATGCGGTACTAATGGTCGATATCGGCATCCGCCCTGAAAATAACCATATCGGTCGATCTCTAGTCTATAAAACTAGTAGTCGTTAGCAGCCACTGTAGAAATAGATGTTATTATTACAATGCATACTGTCTTTATACAGCACACATAGAATAGAAAGTACTTTATTGATCCCTGGGGGAAATTCAGCACCACAGTTCGCTCACAATAGACAAACACTTAGGTATTTTTTACATGTGAATAATATAAATAGTCTATTATACAGCATTATTCACATGTTAATAACAATAATACAGTCTATTATACAGCAATATTCACATTTGAATAATATAGTCTATTATACAGCATTATTCACATGTGAATAACATAAATACAGTATTATACAGCATTATTCACATGTGAATAACATAAATACAGTATTATACAGCATTATTCACATGTGAATAACATATATACAGTATTATACAGCATTATTCACATGTGAATAACATAAATACAGTCTATTATACAGCATTATTCACTTGTGAATAATATAAATACAGTCTATTATACAGCATTATTCACATGTGAATAACATAAATACAGTCTATTATACAGCATTATTCACATGTGAATAACATAAATACAGTCTATTATACAGCATTATTCACATGTGAATAACATAAATACAGTCTATTATACAGCATTATTCACATGTGAATAACATACAGTATTATACAGCATCATTCACATGTGAATAACATAAATACAGTCTATTATACAGCATTATTCACATGTGAATAACATAAATACAGTATTATACAGCATTATTCACATGTGAAAAACATAAATACAGTATTATACAGCATTATTCACATGTGAATAACATATATACAGTCTATTATACAGTATTATTCACATGTGAATAACAATAATACAGTCTATTATACAGCATTATTCACATGTGAGTAATATAAATACAGTCTATTATACAGCATTATTCACATGTGAATAATATAAATACAGTCTATTATACAGCATTATTCACATGTGAATAATATAAATTTCACATGTGAATAATATAAATACAGTCTATTATACAGCATTATTCACATGTGAATAATATGAATTTCACATGTGAATAATATAAATACAGTCTATTATACAGCATTATTCACATGTGAATAATATAAATACAGTCTATTATACAGCATTATTCACATGTGAATAATATAAATACAGTCTATTATACAGCATTATTCACATGTTAATAACAATAATACAGTCTATTATACAGCATTATTCACATGTGAATAATATAAATACAGTCTATTATACAGCATTATTCACATGTGAATAACATATATACAGTCTATTATACAGCATTATTCACATGTGAATAATATAAATACAGTCTATTATACAGCATTATTCACATGTGAGTAATATAAATACAGTCTATTATACAGCATTATTCACATGTGAATAATATAAATACAGTCTATTATACAGCATTATTCACATGTGAATAACATATATACAGTCTATTATACAGCATTATTCACATGTGAATAATATAAATACAGTCTATTATACAGCATTATTCACATGTGAGTAATATAAATACAGTCTATTATACAGCATTATTCACATGTGAATAATATAAATACAGTCTATTATACAGCATTATTCACATGTGAATAATATAAATACAGTCTATTATACAACATTATTCACATGTGAATAACATAAATACAGTCTATTATACAGCATTATTCACATGTGAATAATATAAATACAGTCTATTATACAGCATTATTCACATGTGAATAACATAAATACAGTCTATCATACAGCATTATTCACATGTGAATAATATAAATTATACATTTACAGTACATGTACAGTCAAAAGGAACATAAATAAAGTTGATTTGATTTGATTTGATATGCATTATACAGTCTGATGGCTGTCGGTATGAAGGACTTCCTGTGTCGTTCTGTGTTGCATTTTGGGTTTGGTGGTAGCGAGGGTGTATATTGTAGCGTCCCAAAAGAGTTAGTGCTGCAAGGGATACTGGGTATTTGTTCTGTTGTGTTTATGTTGTGTTACGGTGCGGATGTTCTCCCGAAATGTGTTTGTCATTCTTGTTTAGTGTGGGTTCACAGTGTGGTGCATATTTGTAACATTAATATTTGTGTTAAAGTTGTTTATACGGCCACCGTCAGTGTGACCTGTATGGCTGTTGATCAAGTATGCCTTACATTCACTTATGTATGTGTAAAAGCCGCATATATTATGTGGCTGGGCCGGCACGCTGTTTGTATGGATTAAAAGCGGACGTGACGACAGGTTGTAGAGGACGCTAAAGGCAGCGCCTTTAAGGGACGCCCCCAATATTGTTGTCCGGCTGGAAATGGGGAGCAATTCGGGAGAATGGTTGTCCCGGGAGATTTTCGGGAGAGGCACTGAAAATTCGGGAGGGTTGGCAAGTATGTTTTGGGATGCTACCTGTTACTGTACGCCGCACAGAGCATTCCGAAGAAAAAGGTGCTAAACGTTTTATCATTGACGCAAAAATAATTGGGGATAAATAGGATGGCCTTACCTCTAAAATTAACTTAGGCCTTTTTGCCTACCTAGCCACTATTTGAGTGTATCATGTAAGGCTGAAACGACGCGTCGACGTAGTCGACGTCATCGGTTACGTAAATACGTCGACGTCATTTTTGTGCGTCGACGCGTCGCATATTTACGTCACACTACCGTCATGGTGGAGCGCAAAGCAGATGATGCGAGCGGTGCGAGCGAGGGGAAAAAAGTACGCCAAAAGTCGTCAAAAGTGTGGGAGTATTTCAATAAACGGCCTAATAATGTTGTAGCGGTGAACAGCTGTCTCGTCAGCTGACGCGCGAGCTTGCAACCGTGGCTGTTTAGCAACCAGCCAAACCCCACTTAATAAAATTATATTTTATCTTAGAGCACATCCGCATCCCTATTCACCTAGGCAACCCCGGGAAATGTATATAATTGGGCATTATTTCGGCCAGTCGGCTTATATGATCAGAGCCGATCAGTTTACGTTCACGCGAAGGTATAACGCGGCGCGCTGCCGTCTCATCTGCTGGTGCGCGAGCCCGGTAATTAGACCGCTGTGTCAAATCAAGGAGTACAAAAGACGCCAGCGCCGAGTGGAAAAAGGTTTAGTTCATTACAGATAACCAAGAGTTGTGCCAAAAGTGTACCGAAACCAAAAGCTGAACAGACAGCCGGTGAGATTTAATATTTCTCTTTGTGGGTGTGGCGCACCTGTTGCGCTGGTGAGATTGGGGGGGAGTTGTGTGCATGTAGCGTGCTTAGTCTGGAGGCTAAATACACAGTGTTTTGTGTAACTGTTGTTTAGTAAGGAAGTGTTGATATTCTTTGCTTGGTTTGATAAATGTTGGAGCAGTTTGCTTCATCAGGAGGGTGAAGTCGCTCAACTTCAAGTGTTGGATTTAACTGTGTTGGATCACTGGCTGCTGGTGAGGGCATAGAAAAAGGGGCATTTTTCTACCAGTAGACAGCGTTTAAGATTGAGTGTTTCACTGCTAAATTAATAATATATTTATATTGAATATGGATTTTAAATATGTATCTAAATAGGTGGTTAATTGGTTAGGTATTTATGTATTTGCATATTGGGTTTTCTGCTGCATTTATCTATTGTGTTTCTGGGTTTAAATGTATTTTATATGTATCTTGGTGCATTTATGTTGAGACAATTTATTTAAAATCTATTTTAACTTAAAGGGAAAAGATGTGTCCATTACCTTGCACTTGTTTAATGGTTAAGAGTTTGTTAGCCTAATTAATAATTGTAAATTATGGGATTGATAATTGATTGATTTTTTACAGCATGTTAATCTTGTGGTGTTTTGTCCTTAAAGGTTTTTCACCTACTAAAGAAGCTAAA